>NW_024038989.1:600000-757500 GCF_016077235.1 Cyprinodon tularosa | reverse complement strand
AAAGGGTTTTTTAGAAATTTTTAGGGTTTTTTCCAAAGGGGTAAAGACTGCACGGGATAAGTGATGAGGTTTTTGTTAATTTTTAGAAATTCCCCCCCCATGCCCTTCCCTAAAACTGATGTTTAAATTTTTTTTAAAATGGGTTTCCGTTTTATCTTAGACAAAAAAAGGCAAAATCTGAGATTTAAATTTAAAAACTGCAATATCCTGTTCTGGGGTCTATCCAAGGGGTCATCTAAGGGATTATGTTTTAAAACCATTTTGAGATGTATTGAAAACTATTTGCTAAAAAGTAGTATTGGGGAATTAGGTAAATCTAGTTTCCCCCCCTGCTTTAGTTTTTTGTAGTGTTTTTTAAACGAACGAGGGGGTTTGTCCTTCAAAGAAATTTAAGATGGAAGAATCTAGAGATTTAAACCATTCGGTTGATGGTTTATTTGGGATCATTGAAAATAGGTAGTTAATTCTGGGTAAGACCATCATTTTAATTGAGGCTACCCGACCCAAAAGGGAGATCGGAAGCGATTTCCATCTTTCTAGGTCCTCTTCTATTTTCATTAAAAGAGGGGTGTGGTTGAGTTTTGGTAACTCAGCTAGTTTAGATGACACAGTAATTCCCAAATATTTGATATTTCCTGATTGCAATTGTAGACCTGAGGGATTCTGTAGAGAGCAATTAATTGGTAGTATTACAGATTTAGACCAATTTATAGAGTATTCTGAGACTTTTGAGAAAGATTCTAGTAAACTAATCACTTGAGAGAGGCAAGTGTTTGAGTGCTGGAGATAAAGTAATACATCATCTGCGTAAAGACTAATTTTATGCTCCATTTTCATGCCTTTTATACCTTTAATCATATTTGTTTGTCTGATTGTAGCAGCCAGAGGCTCAATAAAAATAGCAAAAAGTGAGGGGGAGAGTGGGCATCCCTGTCTGGTGCCCCTCTGGAGACAAAAACTGGAAGATGTTTGATTGTTTGTCCTGACACAGGCTGTTGGGAAGCTGTATAATATTTTTAACCAATTTATAAAGGAATTGCCAAAGCCAAATTTATGTAGAGTAGCAAATAAAAATTTCCAGTTTACTCTATCGAATGCTTTTTCTGCATCTAAGGACAATATATAGGATTTAAGATTTTAGCTGTAGGAATAATCTATTAAATTCAGCAGTCTGCGTGTGTTAGCAGCTGACTGCCTCCCTTTAATGAAACCAGTTTGATCTGGGTGGATTATGAGAGGAGTGACTTTATCTAACCGTTTTGCTAAAGCTTTACAGACTATTTTAATATCCACATTAATTAAGGATATGGGACGATAGCTGGTCGGAAACATAGGATCTTTGCCTGGCTTAAGCAGGAGACTAATGGTGGCAGAATTCATATTAACTGGAAATTTGCCATTATCTAGAGTTTCCTGCAGCATTCTGTGGAACGTTGGGGCCAGAATGTTCCAGAACTCTTTATAGAACTCAGTAGGGAACCCGTCTGGACCTGGCGCTTTATTATTTGGCATGTTTTTTAATGCTTCCTGAACTTCAGCTGTAGACAGCGGTGAGTCCAGGGTCGCTCTTTGACTCTCTGATAATTTAGGAAGAGTTATTTTATCCAGAAATCGCTTGATATCATTATCTGATGGATTTAACTGTGATGTGTATAAAGATTTATAGAAATCTCGGAAGGCATTGTTAATATCCTCCGGATCCTGTAATGTATTACCAATTGAATCTGTAACTGCAAATATAGTCGTTTTTTCTTTGTTTATTTTTA
The DNA here is from genome assembly GCF_016077235.1 of Cyprinodon tularosa. Lineage (NCBI taxonomy): Eukaryota > Metazoa > Chordata > Actinopteri > Cyprinodontiformes > Cyprinodontidae > Cyprinodon > Cyprinodon tularosa. The sequence continues at coordinate 755,734 of NW_024038989.1, read as the reverse complement.
GCTGGTTAGCTAAGAAGCTTCCTGACTTATTGCTATGTTCAAAGTTGTCAATTCGAAGTCTTTGAATTAAAAATTTATTTTGATTTTCAATAAATTCGTTTAGTTCTAGTTTTATTTTACGGATTTCCCCTAACTTTTCCTCATCTAGCGAGCTTTCTAGATTGGGGTGGCCAAAAGCGGATAGGCACCAGAACTTCAGGGTCAATCAATAGGATTCCAACAGGAAAATTCACAATAAAAACATCCATATTTTATAAATAAAGACAAACTATACTTTCCTACAGCCTTTACAAACAAATAGTAATTTACATAAATTACATAGTAAATGTAATTTCTAGATAAAAGGTTTAGTGGATTAAACTCTTTCAGTTTTAGTTCTGGGTCTTAAATCTTTTCCATTGTCATTACTTACCTACTGGTATCAATAAACAGTCTGCATAAAATTGATATTTACAAGCACTAATATCTACATGAAATGATTATTTAATGAGTTCTGTACTTATCATCTTTGACGTTAGTTTATTGATGTGTGTAATTAACCACAATAAAATTTAACTGTTTTGAATATTCCACTTGAGACTATTACTTCTACCACCATCTGTATTGGGGGGGGAGCAGTGATTGGCTAAGGGTGATTTTAGCCAATAGGGAAAATTATGTGCATGTCAGTGGAGAATACTGAAAACCATATATATATCACTGAAAATACAACATACTTTCACAGTTTAAAGCATTGCTGGTTATAAAGGGAGTCTGACCAGCAACTTGATTAGAGCTCAAGGGAAGATAGATGGATTAAGATGGGAAGCTATTGACACAACGCATGGAAGTAAACCTTTTTAAAAAGAACCTGAGTTGGAGGTTTACTGTACCTAACAGTAGTACAAATAGCCCTAAGCCCATAGACATATTCACAATCAGATTATTTAGATAGAAGTGTTCTCCCATGGAAGAAAATTAGAATTGTCAGAGGTTTGTTTGTTTTGTTTTTTTTTATAAAAATGTTTAGACGCATATGTAAAAGATATCCAGCGATCACTGAAGTGAAGGCTGGATCTAATGACTATAATACACATTCTCAACAGACTTTAGATTTTTTTTAATTTTGAAAAAAAAATGTATGATTTTTCATTTCAAAAGTTCTGAAAAAAAAAGAGTTTAGGGAGTAGAGATATTTTTTTTGCAATAAGCTGTTTATTTCCTACAATGATATTATTCTTCAGATTATTGGTAATTATTATTATTTCATCAATGGCCAGCAAGTTGATAATAACTATAAAATAAAAACTATAAAATTTCCCAACATGAAGATATATCTTATTGTTTTTCCCATAATTTCACATTTAGAAATTGATTTGCGCAAAAGCAAAGTTATAAGTTGTCACAGTGACATAGTTGCAACTGATGGCATGTTACAGTTGGCTATCAATCACAAGAAGTGACAGCTTGAGAGTCACAGCTGAACAGACTTGAAGTGGCATCCATATTTAGGCATCTGTTGTGTTTTGTGGTTTTTGTGCTCTCTGGAACTACTACTTGCCACTTTTCCCTCCTCATTTGAAATCAGAAGACCAGTATCTGAAGTAGTGTGATAAAAGCTGAGAAACAGCCATGATAACTGAGATTAATTTGGTTAAACAAAATTGGTTTACTATGTCCTATTTAAGTATTGATTACATTAATTGATTACACCCAATTAACTCACACTAAGTCAACACCTTGTATGACAACCTTCCACCTTCATTTAAGTTTTTTTTTGTCTCTTAAAAGCTTTCTCTATTAGCAAACGACAAATTTTGCTCTTCTTTTTTAGCTTCAAATCAAATATAGCACTTCTGTGAAGAGCCGATTTCAAGGTGTTGTGGCCTATCCAGAGCTGTTGTCTTTCTATAACCACTTTCTAATCAAGTTTTTTTCTGTTTCCTTTAGTGCTGTCAGTTTTACCTCAATACATATTTATGTCACTTCTGAGATAAAGACAACCTTAAGCATCATGCTACCACCACCATATTTCATCATGTGGTTGGTGTGTTTAAGAGGATCTGCAATGTTCAGTGTTCAACCCAGGCCAGAAAGATACATTTCGGTAACATATGACCAAAACACCTTCCTTCATATGTTTCCTATGTGTTGTGCAATAACTATAAATTCAGTGCCCACTCAGCAGGGGTGGCAGATATGTTATGTAATGAAATGACTTTCAGACTGTCATATCTCTGTTTACATGCTTAACTTCCAGCTTAAATTATGGTAAAAGTTTTTTCTCCCACAACTTGCCTTCAAAATATAAGAATTTATGAACAAAAATCATTCAGCTCTAACTTAAACATATTTCAGTTTAAAACGCTTGAGTGAACTAGTGAAACTCAGCTGAACTAAGATAATATGTACTTATAATTATAAACAGGTTCAATTATATCACAGTTTGGCAAAGGAAGGGGGAAAAAAGGTTAAAAACTATAACTAATAAAATAATGCAATGATAGAACAGTTTGCAAGGATTATGTTTGAGAGCCAAAGTTTATTTTTAAGAGTTTAGAATGAGGTCAAATTAGCTTTTATGTTGTTCAAGTTGTTCAAACCAATTCACAATGCAATTCCAAGGACTTAGACTTTAGACTTAGACAACTTTTATTGTCATTTGATATACACAGAGTGTTTACAAAACAAAATTTTATTAGTACAGCTTTTCAGACAGTAAATTATCATTTCCATTCCATAAAGTGCAGCAGTGGTCAGATGTAAACTGTTTTGGAGAAAAGAAAATGGTGCAAAATATGGGGGAAATGTGCAGTATTTTTGGTTTGGTGCTGTTGCTGTGATGCAGAGTTTGTTACATGATTTCAAGGCAGCAGGGAGAACAGTCCATGGTGGTGGTGGTGGTGGTGGTGGGGGTGGGGGGGGGGGGGGGGGGGTTCATTGATGACTCAGGACACAGCCCTGAGGGGAGCCTGTGCTTAGGGTGATGACATCAGAGGTGTTCTGTCTGACCCGGACTGACTGAGGTCTGTTTGTGAGGGAGTCTAACAGCCAGTTGCAGAGGGGTGTAGTGAAGCCCAGCTGTTCCAGTTTGCCCATTAGATGCTGTGGGATGATGATGTTGAAAGCCGAATAAAAGTGGAGGAACGGTATTCGCACGTGAGTGTTCTTCTCCTCCAGGTGTGCTAGGCTCAGGTAAAGAGCAGAGGAGATAATGTTAACGGGTTATTAGCTTTATTTGTTTGTTCCTTAGGGAATAGTTGAAGGTAAGGTTCACCAAGCATCTTTAGTTGTAGGGACATGCACAGATAGACACTAGGTGTTGCTAGAGCACCTGCCCTTTTCACGTCCAACCAAAAAAGTGACCTTATGAAGGTTCGTTATTTTATTTTTTATTTTTTTATTATAGCTTCAGTGTGTGGTCCATTTATGGATTTAAAAACTTTCAACAAAACCGATAACTTTTATACTCAAGTCTCTACCCCACCAAAACTTAAGATGGTTTTGAAATGGTTAATTATTTTGTAGACACTAATGTTTCATTATACTGTGTTCTGTTGTCACCGATCTTATCGTGGAACCAACCTGTAAAGTGTTCAACACTATTAAATACATTTATCACACAGAATATGGCTATGAATTACAAATAAACTACATTAATGATGTTTAAGCTTTGCCCTCAATAAACAATGCTAGGACAGCGAGCGGTGTTATGCGCCACAAAAAGGGGTCTTTTTTTTCTGCTTGAGCACCTGCTCACCAAACTGTCTGAGCACAGCACTGGGTGTGGCTCAAGGAACAACAGGTCTAGAAAACGGCAGAGGGAATTCATTTAAAAAGGACTCTTTGGTCATATTTTGGTAATCAAATGTAACAAGTAGGAAACACATAGATAAGATAAACAACTCTGACGCTCAAGTGGATTCTTTGCTCTCCTGTTAAGCAGGAATCTTTGTTAAACCTAAATACTTAGATTATGTTTTTTTCCGACCATATCCTCCAGAGATAACGTACTGCTTGATTGCTTCTTTTGATTAATGTTCTTCTCTTCCTGCCTTTCAGTGTAGGTGACTTATCTTATACTCTACTTTCAGAGATGTTGAATTGTAGACAAATGCTCTAAATGTGAATAGGTGCTAAAGCCTTCAGGTTATTCATTAAAATAGAAAAGTGAATAGAACACTGCATGATTTCCCCTCCACATCATGAGTATGTAACTGATTTCTCTTCGTCGACCACATTAAACCTCATTATAATGGATTAAAGTTTATTGGTTTAACTTAAAAACCATAATAAAAAGATGGATAAATACTTTTCTAACATTTTTATCCTAAACCTTTTCAGGGTTTAGTAAGTAACAAAAAGCCGACAATCTTTGAAGCAAAGTTACATTGTGGGTTTTATTATCAAATCTGACAGCTTGTGAATGTTTTGAAAAGAATTGTTCAATTCTCTGTTTATCTTCTGTAAAAATGTGTGCAGGGATTAGGGGGTCACTTGGTTAGACTGGTATGCAGAAATGTTATGAGATGTGACAAGCACTAGTGAATAATTCAAAAAGAAATGAATACAGAAATGTGAAAAGTAAGGTGTGTATTATATTTAGCTCCCTTTACCTTAAAGGTAAAGTGGAGGATTTGGTTTAAAAAACCTACCACTTAAGATCTTGTTTCTGCCAAGATTCGTACGTGACCATGTTTTGTTTCTTTGTACTAGGGTTCAAACACTCTGTCCACTGTATACTATGTGTGTGTTGCTAATTATGTATTAGGCTTTGAAATATGTTTACACAGTGTGAAAATTATATAACACCATCATGACCTGTTGTCAGATTCTTTACAGTAGTTTAGAAGGTCTCTCAGATTAACATAAATTGACAACTATTTCATAGTCTGCTAAATCCCCTTGGGTGTGTTTTAGACTCAAAGAAGAATTTTGATTTTCCTTTTGCCATTCTGTTCTTTTAATTGAAGCAATAAACCTAATCAGTTAGTAACTATCCACACCATAGGAGCAGTAATTGTTGCTTATTATGAAAATTACGGAGGTGCTGAAAAAAATCCATGTGTAATTGCTCTGCAATCTAGTTACATATTTCTTTAATGATTTTATTTTCTTTGTGTAGATCACAGTTTACTGTCTGTATCTAGACAAATTTGAATGCTTAAGCTTTCTGTTTCCTAAAAATATACATTTTTTTTACTTTTAAAATAAAGAAAATATAGAATTAATCCTTAAATTTTATTGTTAATTATTTTTTTCTGCAAAAATAGTGTTTATGGGTGCTCTAACTTTTCTGTTCTCTCAGACAATAGTTTGGTTATTCTGAGTCAGGGAATTTGGTCTGTATGACTAAAAAAGAACCCATTCACATCATCAGCTACAGTTTAGTCGCAATAGATGCAGTAAAGTAGGTCAGAGTTGACCTTGTGAAATAATTCCTCCTTTTTTATCTCTCAGACTGAGATTGAACAAGTTGGGATGGGCTACTCAGACTCTGAGCCTTGAGAATTCAGACAACAGAATTGAAGCCATTCATAGAAATACGCAAGAGGGCCAACAGTGAATGATGGCGGATGGAGTCACATTGTGAATGTGTGGAGTGTTTGCATGTAGCAGTGCACAGCTGACACAGTTTGCAGTCCTCTCTATTCCAACAGAGCCACAGGAATAATAAACAGATGAGTAATGTAGGAGATCCATCACACCACACCCAAATGTGTTATTGTTCATTTGCACCCCCTGCCTCTGTACTAAAGGTTCTGCCTACTGCCCGTCCAGGGACCAAAACCTTGCTTGGCTTTCCTTTTGCGCACACCCACAGCACCTACTGTGATTAAATGTGTGTGATCACTTGTGTTTGCATGGCTGCCCGCTGTGGTAAACTTTGTCTAAATGCCACCATGGCCCAACAGTCAGTCAGCGTTGTGCCAGTCTCCCACACAGCAGGTTTGCAGCGATGAGTGGGCGCAAGTCTCCTTGGTTTGTGTGATGAATACTACATTGTGTTAGTGCATTCCCCACACAAAAACAAAATGCAGCTTTCCCGAGCCGACACCCACTCTTTCACATCTGCCAGCCCCGTCTATCTGTCCATCTGTCTGTCTGTCCGTTTTGGATCCACATCTCCTTTCGCCTGGGCTTTTATCCACCGTTACCTTACCAACTGCTGAGTGCGTCATTGCCATCTACTAACATGGCACGCTGACATCTTTTGCACTTGGTGGCGTTAAATATCCTGAAATAAACTGCTAATCACTCGATCTGTCCTAATGAGTCTCCAGGATCCTCTGCTACAGGTGTGACAGTGCAGCTCAGCAGGGTGTTACATCATTGGTGATAGATATACTGGTAGCAGATCAGTAAGGGTGTTGGAACGGCAAGCTAAAGGTGTTTCTGTTGTCAATGTAGTGCATACGTCTCTATTTCCAAGATCTTGAAGAAAAAAAATCTTCCTTATATCTACTGAGTCAGTTCTTTTGATTCATTTTTAAATACTCTGCCTTTCTTTGACTGATTTAGCTAAAATGTCTGTTTTAACCAAATGCTTCTCAGATTTTAAACAAAATAAAGCATCATTCTTAAAGCATTGAAGATGCCAAAGCAGTCAAGAGTCTTTATTGTTATCATGAAATCATAAAGAATTTTGCAAAGATTTTATGTATACCTTGGTAATGTTATAGGCAAAAATGAAAATCTACACCTAAAATTGCAAAACTGTGTGAATCTTTGGCTTCTCATAGAATAACCTGCTGTGACTGACTAATCTTAGAATAACTTTTACTCATTGGCTAGATAACACAATACAGCTTTCAATATTTAATTTTGATTAGTGTACCAGCTAAGGTTAAAGGCATGTCTCATATCTGTGGTCTGAGGTGAAGTGCAAGGTAAGACCAGTCCTCAGCTTCAAACTCTGACTGAACCTTTGGTGATTTGGTCAGAATTAAATAAGTATTATTTGTATCAAGGTCACTTTGTTAATAAGGTGAGAAACATATTTTATTTTGATAACCAGATAGTTTATGACAGCACAGTACTTTTAAAGTAGCCATATATCGTAGATCAGGGTTGTCAAACCCAAGTCCCCGAGGACGAGTATCCTGCAAGCCTTAGATAGATTGCTGGTTCACACCTCCTCAGGTAAGCTCTCCAGAGTCCTTCAAATTACTTATTTATTTAATTTAGCTGGTCACAGCAGAGAAATATTTAAACACTTGTGGTCAAGGACAGGTGTTAAACACCGGGGCCATAATCTTCCCTTCAAAGTGTTTCAGTTCAGCAGAATGAGTACAACATATAAGACTTATGAATTAGTCATTATATATCTTCTAAAAAATTATATATGTAAGATGCAATACGTGAGTAAATCTGTATTTGGGTAAATATTTTACATAATTAAAAAACATTTTATTGATTGATTTAGTGACTGATTGATTTTATTGATCTCACAGTGGAGAAATGTACTCATTACATCAGCTCAAATAGTCATAGAAGAAGAAAAAGGTGTATGGGATATAGAGTATAAACAGTGCGTCCACATATGATTTTTTTTTTTTATATAGCAGGATTAATGAACAGGGTTATTGCGCAGGGTGTTTACATGGGTATTTATATAGATAGATATTTATATATAGTTATTGCACTGGGTGTCAAATATAGTGAAACAGATTATTGCATAGGGTATCAAATAGTAATTGCACATTATACATTGCACAAGTTATTGCCGTTGTCTCGGATTGTAGAGTCTGGTTGCAGCAGGGATGAATGACGTGCTAGAGCTCCTTTTTTCAAACAGGGTGTAAAAGTCTTTCACTAAAGGATCCGCTGAAAAGTCTGGTGCATGGGGTGAAAACATGGGCGGTTCTAGCAGGGGCCAACGGGGACCAGTGCCCCTGTAGATCATGTCCTGGCCCCTGTTATGGCCCTTTTACTAAAGACATAATACGAATAGGTCCTTTGGATCTATTTCATTTTTATTCTTTACAAATTTAGTTTTACTAATTATTTAAAAACAATAAGGCTATAGCTTCAGTGGTATTGAGATAGGATTCCAGTTTTCATCTGCTAAAGTTTTTTTTTCAAAACAAAAATAAATAATACAATTTTTTACAGCTGAATTTATCAGTTTTTCTTGAGTCATCATTCAGCTATAACAGAAAAGGTCATTTTAACTGAAATTCAATCAAAAAAATGTAAAATTCCTAAATTCTGAATGTACATTGACTTAATAAGATATAGAATTTTAATTAAACCTAACTGAATATAAATTTCAAATCAAGCAGCTCTCTTAATATATTTGAATCCCTTACTCTGTTTTATATTTCATGCTTTTCATGGGCCCAAATGAAAACACGCTGAACCCATCCTGGCCCCCTGGTACATTTGGTCTACAACCGCCCCTGGGTGAAAGGTGTTGCCCATGATGGATGTAAGCTTGGACAACACCCTCCTCTCAGCCACTTCTTCCACTGAGTCCAGAGTGCAGCCTCGGGGGCTATGGCCCTTCTCAGACAGGGCGTCGGTGTTATGAGTCCAGTCCAGGTTGCTACTGACATAAACACCAGGGTATTTGAAAATGTTCACAGTTTCTATGTCCTGCCCCTGCATGTCCAATGGTGAGTGAGGTGGGGGTCTTCTCCTGAAGTTGAACACCGTCTCTCTGGTATTACTGGTGATAAGACACAGGTGGTTCTTCTCACACCAGTCCAAAAGTTCATGATGACCAATCAATACTCCAGCTCGTTCCCCTTCAGCCATCAGACAACAAATCATTTAAGTAAACTAGAGGCAGTAGGGGGAAATGAGACCCATTAGGGACATGACTGGTGCTGCAGGTAACTTCAGCTGGCAGGCGCATTCACAGCACTGCCCTGGTAATGTTTCAATACTGTTTACTACATCACTAATGTTTCCTACAATACCACCAAGCATTATTTATGACAGAACATGCACCATGTCAAGCAAGTGCTCTTCTACTGCTACTGCTTTAAAAACTAGGACTTCCTCTATCGCTCCTATCAGGGCATGGATGGAGCGTAAAATGACGTCAAACTTGTAGGACTGCGGGAAATTCAGGCCCTGATTTGCATTTTATGCAGCAGCACACAGCCTGTTTAAGGCAGTGGACAGGCATGTGTCTGGGCTCTGGGGATTCGATTTTTTTTATGCTTAATCATCCATTAGCATAAAAAAACTGGACATGTGTATTCTTTCGCAACTCCTTCCCCTTTTTCCTTTAATTATGCTGGATTATTTTATAGTTCATTGCTTCAGAATATCAGTTTATTATTTAGACTGTCAGGAGATGAAGTGACAAAGGGCCCCGTCTTAAACCTGGCCCTGTCTTTAAGACTTGCCTCAAAAACATTCAGCCGTGCTAACCAGGGGCAGATGTAGAGGGGGTCAACGGGGGCCATGACCACCCCTAGCTTATTTGTATAAGCATTTGCATGTGTAATATAAATGTACATGTTTATTTTCCTGTTAGTTCATCGCAATCAGCTTAGATTGACTGTAAAATGTTTTTAGTGGCTTTTAGTTTTTAGCCCTCGACTTTGCATATTGGTCCTTGCCTGGCCACCACTGGCGCTAACACCTCTAAAGGTTAGCTGACTGCTCTGCAGACAAGGCAGTTGTATACCTTGACAAATCAGATGTTAGGATGTATTAGGATCTGCACTCTTTATTTTGATATTGGCACCAAAACCTAATTATGTTAATCACTGATACTCATATTAAAACATAGATTTAAGCAATTCTTTATTGATTGTGGCACTGTTTTCACCTGATAGGTTTTAGCAAATACTGCTAAGTTGCTAAATGTGTTAGATTTCCTTTAAAACAAAGTTGTGCACTGAGAGTCGGTAGTTTATCAAAAGACTTAATTACAATTTTGTGTATGCTGACCCAGCAGGTCTGCTGATTTTGCTTAGGAAAGAGGAGGATGTGAGTTTCTAACACATCTCTAAATTAAAGTTTGACATGTACTAAGAGAAGAGCTAAAAAAAATACCATGACATCAAAACATATTCATCAGTAAATCAACCACATAAAAGAAGCAGAACATGTACTAACTGTAAGTGACTCAACATGTATTGTTTTTAAGCAAACTGCTCATTGTGGTGATCATTTTATCCGTCACAAGCATCTCAGAGATACCAGCATCTTTTGGTGTAATTGTCACAGACAAAGACGGTGCCGCTATCCCCCCCAACATCTTGTTTCTCTTTGTCTTCCAGGGCTCCCTCCCTTTTTTTGCTTGCTAGTGTTGTTCATTTGTTTGGCACCTTGGCGTCACTGCTTCCGCTTAACCATAAACTGCCGGTGTCTTTCCGCCTACTAATGCACAATAGTGTATTGTCGTTTCCTTGTCTTATAAGGAAACTTGTCTGAACCTTTTTTTTTTTTTTGCATAATTTTTTCTTCAGAATTTCACTGACAGCTTGAGATCTAGCTTTATTTTGTAGAATTTCTTCTTCTTTTTCTTTCTTTATTTTGAATTAAAAACTTGCTTTGAAACATATTCCAAGATACGTATTTCAGCCTGCAGTTAGATTTATTAGTATTTCAGTTGCAATTAGAAAGTATTCAATTTATTTATACAGGTAGCACAATCATATTCTTCATAATATTTCTATCTTAGTAAAACCAGTCGATTCCAAGGACTCTCTGCAATCCATTGCACTGGCATGCATGTAGCAACAGTGGAGAGGAAAACTCCCTTTTAACAGGAAGAAACCACCAGCAGAACCAAGCTCAATATGAGCGTCAATCTGCTGAGACCGACTGGGGTTCAAGGAGACAGGATCAGATAATGACATCAACGAAATAAGTTCTTTGGCGCTCTGGCCCAGGCAGAAGTCTTAGATGCTGTGAATCAACATTTGCATGGATGAGTAACCTAGAAAAGGATTAGAGTAGTCTTACCCCCGGGCCCGGACATCCTTGGTAGATGTGAATGAGGGAAGGAGATGGGGTGGAAGTGGGTGAACATTTGCTTGCAGCTGGGCTATATGAAGGGGATCTTGCAACATGACTGGCTTCGGAGAAGGTGTGGCCCCCGAGCTGATTTGCTGGAACTGAACGAGGGATATTGCAGATGGTTAAGGTGAAGCTGATAAGAGTCTTCCAGAATGAATTTACACTTAGGCTTCATGATTGAAACTTGATGTAAAAATGGCTTCCTAAAAGAAAAGTTTAATAAATGAGTCAAACTTTGTGTTTCAGAGCCTGAGCACTAAACTCAACTCACTAAACTGTTTCTTGATAATAATATAAATTGATTATAGTAATGTCATGCACATGATAGTTAAGATCCAAATCTGATTTTGTCATGCCAAAGCAAAAAAAACCCAAAAAGATTTGACATACAAAACGACTAGAGTTAACTATTTTGTTCTCTTATGTGACATTGCAAATATTTTGTGTTGTCCTGCACACTAACTCTGGTGTTAAAACTGTTGCCGTTTCAAAATGCAGTCTTGATTTTGAATCTCGACTTAAACCCGACTTTTTCTCAACAGACTTTTAAATATTCTCCCAACAAATTCATTTTTCCACTTCATTTCAGGTTATTAAAGGTCCCTGTCACTATATTTAAGTCTGTCACTAAATTTTATGTTTTATGTTTTGTTTATGTTTTATGCTGTATAATAATCCACCCGGGAAAATGAAAATACTACACATTTAAAGCCATTGATTTGGCATGGGTGATAAATACAGGTAAACATTTTATTAGATGTAATATTATAAAATAAGTAACTATGGTAAAGTTATTTCAGAGACTAAATCACATGGATGCAAATCCTGACATTTAGTGTTAAGCTCTCTACATTGAAGACATGTATAAACAGCACTTGGCTTAATGAAAAAAAAATCTCAGATTATCCTGGAACTTTAAAAAAGTCCAAAATTGTTTTAAATCAGAATGAATCATGGTACTTTGATCTCTCTCCTTATTGGGTGCAGCTTCCGGGTCTCTTGTTTTATTGCTAAAGGAACAGTTGTGTAACACTCAACCATATGTGTTCATGCATTTAGATCAATGCAGTCCACTCTCATACTCCTCTTACTCCTCCATCCCTTTTGCAGCACTCTTCTTTAGCTTCTGTGCTTTGTGTATGCTCATATCTTGAAAATAAAAACACTAACACAACAATCACAAGAGTGAATATTAGGAAAATGTAAAATTTTTACATAAAATTAGAATGTAAAAATTATACTATATTAGGCATTATATTAGTGTGTGACCCTCACAAATATAAATCAACAGATGTGATTTATTCAATTTAATAATTTGCCATGCATAAAATGTATTTACTCCCATCTGTCAGCTGTTAGTGAACATATGTTTCTGTGTTCATACAGAATAAGAAAATTTAGCTTTTTCCCACTGTTGTGTGCTGCAGTAGCAATGTATGTATCAGGATCCTGACACGTTTCTGCAGAAATACAACCACAAATGTTCTTACCTTGCAGAATTGTTGGGGGGGGTTCATCTCCAGCAGCCATTGGGTAAAATGTTGGAGACAGAGTAATTTTTTTTTTTTTATAGGGAAACACAGAGCAAGGTGATCACACTTTCAATCTTTTTCCGAAGGCATTTTTCAGAATCCAATCCACTATATGAGATGAGTAAAATAACAACATGCATCGCTTTGTAATTTGTTTGCAGACCACAGGGTTTCTAGAAATTCTTCCACAGTAATGTAATCAGGTTACTTCACACCGATTAGCCAGAAACAGAGGGGGGTTCTCAGCCACTGAAAGGCATATGAAGTCCACCTCACTGAATCCTTTTATTTTTTTTGATTATTGCTGATTTTGGCTTACATTAGTGAGGTGCATCGGTCCGTCATTCAGCACACTGGTAGTCCTTCGTTTAGTACTTTTAATTTTCATCAGTCAGTTCAAAATCATTTGACAAAATATTTTTGCATTACGTGAAACAAACTGCAAACTACAGAATCTAATCCACAGAGAAAAGCCAAAAATAAATAAATAAAAATTTAAATCCCTTTATTGTCCCACAAAGGGTAAATTCATTCTCTGCATTTAACCCATCCCCTTGGGCAGCAGTGGGCTGCCAGTGTGCGGCCCTCAGGGAGCAGTGTGGGGTTAAGGGTATTGTTCATGAACCCAGAGTGGAGACTGTGGGAATCAAACCGGGTACTTGCAACCTTCTCAGAGCACGAGTGCTCTGCTCTAACAACTAGGCCAACACTCCCTAGTGTTTTCTAAACTAGAACTCATCCCCAACTAAAAAGAAGGATTAATTGCAGACATTTTTACCTGTAATATAGCTATTGAGGCAAATATAGCATTCTCCAACACCCAAGATTTCAGCTTTTACCTACTTTGACCGCTTTTCTGCAAAAATATCCTTGCTTAATGTAAGTCCTAGCAAATGTAATCCTTTATTCATCCCTGTACCTCCGATATAATGATAATTATTTTATTTTAAAAGGGTTTCATTCAAAATGTTTGTCTGAGAACCTGTCAACATATTTGTATGATTTATATATTTATATTATATATATTTAAAGTAGTCCACGTTTTGCAGTCACTCTGTGTGGAGTTCCCCAACAATGATACCTGTAATTAGTAGTGCAATGCATTGGATATACAAAAAATAATGCAAAATAAATGATTAAATAAGTATTTGTATATATTTATTGTGCTTTTAGATGTTGTTTGATAGTTTCCTTTATTTTCACAAATCCCAATCACAAAACCCTTCTATCCAGCCTAAAGTCTTTCAGAGAAACAGCATTCATAGAGTAAATCAGTTATCCACTGCTGTAGATATGCAATACTTGCATACAGTACAGTATCTGTCTTATCTGCAATATATAATCAAGATTTATACCTTAATTGTTTGTGATATTTCTCAACTTGTATATAAACAATCCACCTTATTTCTAGATGGTGAGTTCGATCAGAGAAGTTCTTCAAATGCCATATTGTCCTCCATGTTAAGACCTAATAAAGAGAGTGTTTTGCAGGGTGAAGCAAATATAGTTAACATGTCTGAAATTCTAACATTTAATTGGGATCACATCATAACAGTCTTTGCAACATATTTCATAGAGACAGGGATGTGGACTCAGACTGGTTATACCACCATTTAAATGTAACATTTTAAAGTTGAGGCTAAGGATTAGTAGACATAGAAATCAATATTTAGTTGTTGTTTTCTATGCTTTAAATTACTGAGAACTGATGAATTGTGTATCTTTCTATAATTTTTACATTTTCCACTGCAAATTTCATCGGAGATGGAAATGCTCAAATTAACTATTACCCATCATAACTATGTGCCCTGTTGTTTTATTTCCATCTAAAAGTAAAAAAAATAACTTTCACTGCACTAAAGGTAGCAAACAACTTTTATCCAGTAACAACATAAAAGTACAGACTCTCATCTTAGTTTAATTCAAAGTGAGTTTTGTTTAAAGAGGTAAGGGTTCCAATAAGCATGTGTTTGATCAAGGTTGGCCCTCAGAGGGAGATTCAACCCAGCCAAAGTATTTTCTTTGTGATGAATTTCATTCATTCCCCTGATGCATGTGCAGCTTTTTGAATTGCTTTACTGTTCTCTTGTTTCCATCTGTCTCTCTGGTTGGCTCTGTTCAAAATGTTTTCTGGCAATGCTGCATAGCTTTATGCTCCTATTCTTTGATATCTTCAAACCCTTTCCATTTTTTTATATGAAAATGTTAATTAACCCCTCTATACATCTTTGTGTCACGTTTTTCTGCTATTTCGTACATTTGTTGTCAACAGCTAATTAAAAACATAACTATTATAAAGGAGAGAAAATTACAAATCTGGTTCCCAGAAGCCTATTAAATTGCATTAAAAATGTGAATAAATCATTTATTCTTTTAGAAATTTGATTTATTCATCCTTGTTATTCTTCAAGTCTTTCATTAAATCTATCTTAACCTTTTAAGCAGGGGTGTTTGTGATTCAAAAGTATGGGTTACCCTGTAACAGTTATATTGCAAGTTCAATCCCTTTGACATTTTGAAGATGTCTCAGTTTTACCCTCTTTACCTGCATTTGGTGGTCAGAGGGCCCAGTGACACCAATTGAATGGCAGCCTGTGTCAGTGTGAAGCAGTTTGGGGTATTCTGACTTAATTAAGTGCCAAACAACTAAGGAACTTACCATTTTTTTTATTATTTCAGGGTGCATTGGCCTTGCAATGCAGAATAAAAAAGCATTTGATACACTATCAGAGAAGGCCAGTAAAATAATTGGCATGTATCAACTCTCTACATCTATGATGGTTGAGATCTGAAATAGCCACAGGCATCTTTGGCCGGATCATCCGCTCTCAGAAGAGTTTGTGCTTCTTGCTTTTGGTTGGCAATTTAGGGTGCTAAATACCAAATGTAATAAATGCCCTTTTACAGTTCTAGCTGTTAAATTCATAATAAGCACTGTGTCCTTAATTATTGGTATAATTCTTCTGCAGCTTCTTATTTACTTAATATTTTTTAAGTTGTAACTTTGTATTTTACTTAAAATATCTATCTGAATTTGTCTTTAGATTCATGTTTAATAATTTTTAGGTTTGGAAAAATAACTACAGATCATTCTGACCCTCCTCACAAGTGTTAATTTAACTTCTGTGAGTATGCACATTCATGTGGATATATGTAGTGCAACATTAATATATTTATTGTCCACCCTAGTAGTAGGATGCTAAATGTCATTTAATCAGATAATATTGGGAATGTCATATATTGTTTGTGAACACAGGCCCTTCTGGCTGTGTGTTAAAATCAATGCCATATCTTTATTTATTGTTGTCAACAATAAATGACAGTTTGAATCGAGCTCAATTCATAGTAAAACTGATCATTTTGCACATATGAATATATTTTTAAATATATAAATACATTTACCACAACTTAAATTCAAGTATATATAAGTATATATAAGTATATATAAGACATATATACATATATATATATATATATATATATATATATATATATATATATATATATATATATATATATATATATATATATATATATATATATATATATATATATATATATATATATATATATATATGACAAATATATATAAAGACAATATAAGAGTTTATTAACAAAAATAATTTTCAATAAAGTATTTCAATTAAAGATCACAGTTTAGCATGGATTTTTTGTTTGAGAACCAAAGTTTATCTCGAAAAATTTGAAATTTAATCAGATTAGTTGCTATCTACTTTAGAGCAATTAGAATGTTTTCAAACCAATTCCCAATACAACAGCTCATTAAAAAATCATGACATTCTTCCCAATACAAATCTAAATCAAAGCATAGACATTAGGCTGTTTTTCGAATGGAAAAAAAGAAAAACAGAAATCATAATAGAAAAAAAACTCTTCTGTTAGGCCTAACATTACCATGGTGCACCACCAGAGAACCAATGATTTATTCTGCCGCTGTCAAGACTGTCTAGTTATTTTTGACATTTACAAGTAAAATATTTTTATCCTGACAGCACTGCCACCTTAAGCATTCAACACCAACAATGGGCATATGAAGAGTGCCAAATATAAACACAGGTATTCATATCTGAGCTAAATTCATATCTAAGGTTAGGTAAGAGGGGTGTTGGTATAGAAACGGGAGAATAAACTACATGAACACATATATACACACTGGTTCAGCAGCTCTCTACTGGATCACTTAGTTTGTATGAGCAGAGTAAAGAGCACAGCTTAAGCTATGGAGAGACAAAATTTACATTGTGAAGTGATGTATGTGTCATGAAGCACTGAGATGATATTGTTTTTAAAAAGTTGCTTAAAAAGGTTAACATGCTTTTATATATCTATAAAGGGAATACATTTTCATGGTCCTCATAAGCTATTTTGCCACATTAGATTGTTGGTACTGTTTTAAAATGATACTTGATACTTGCCTTGCCTGACCTGCATATTCATTCTATTGTTGAACTTAAAGGAATAGTACACCCAAAACATGATTAGCCTTCATTTTCTACTCACCCCCAAGCTGAACAATACTCTGGAGTACTTTTTTGATATCTCAAATGCATCTGGAGATCTGGGAGGCTTCTTGCTGTCTGCTGACATTCAAATAATGGAGGTCTATTGTGCTCGAGACAGAAAGGTCCATAAAAGTCCACAAAAACGTGTCAATATTCCTCCATACTGCTCATCCAATGTATTCCAAGTGTCCTGAGTGGGTAGCATCCAGAATTTACTCGAAACAAAGTCATTTAGAATGTTTTTAGAGCCTAAACAGTAGTGTATAGGATTTCCTGAAAGCGCGCACATGCGCGTTCACGACGCTACGGAAGCCGGCAGACCAAACCAGCGCATTCAGCTCGGCAAAGAACTCATGCTCTTCCTCAACACTGAAGTCCTCAGACATTTTTCTTTCGTTGTTTCTTTCTTTGCACAGGTAAACAGCACATTTCTTCTTCTACGCTTGCATTATCGGCAGAGCAGACGCTGAATGCGCACTTTCATCTGGTTTGGTCTGCCAGCTTCCGTAGCGTCGTGAACGCGCATGTGCGCGCTTTCAGGAAATCCTATACACTGCTCTAAAAACATTCTAAATGACTTCGTTTCGAGTAAATTCTGGATGCTACCCACTCAGGACACTTGGAATACATTGGACGAGCAGTATGGAGGAATATTGACACGTTTTTTTGTAGACTTTTATGGACCTTTCTGTCTCGGGCACCATAGACCTCCATTATTTGAATGTCAGCAGACAGCAAGAAGCCTCCCAGATCTCCAGATGCATTTGAGATATCAAAAAAGTACTCCAGAGTGTTGTTCAGCATGGGGGTGAGTAGAAAATGAAGGCTAATCATGTTTTGGGTGTACTATTCCTTTAAGCAAACAAACAGCATCCCATATACCAAGGAACAAACAGGACAGCTCATCAGTCAAGCTGTGGAGAAGTTTAGAGCAGGGGTTGTAAAAATCATCTGAAGAAAATGTAGAAATCAAATAAATTTCTAATTTGCATGTTGCCACATGTCATGTTAGGAAGAAACATGCAGATCAGTTATTCTATCTAGATTGGGCCAAAAATTTACTTTTTGTGTCAAATGTAGCAAATGTGGGGCAGAGAACTAGCAGTGCTCAACAATCGTCACACATCATCCCCCCAGTACTACAGGGGAGTGGTAGTATCATTCTGTGGGCAAAGATTGTTTCAGCAGGTTCACAAATGTGATTAGAGCTAATTGAGGAGACAGTGGAGCTAATAATGGGGGAGTGTACGAGGACAATCTATTAAATAGCTGCAAAAGACTCAAAAGTACAGCCAGAGCTGCAATGGAATGGTTCAAATCAAAGTATATTAATATTTTAGAGCAGCCTAGTTTAAGGATCTCGATGCAATTATAAAGTGGTTCTCATGCTATCCACACCAACTGAGCTTCACTTGTTTAGCAGAAACAAAACAAAAAGTGCCCCATATGTTTATGGTCATTGTGGTCAGTTTCCATTATCTTCCCTTATTCAAAAGTCAGTTGCATTTCTTAGGCCCAGTTTCATTAGAAAGCATTCACCATGTCTTCCCCTTTCCTCTCTCTTTTACTCGCGATGAATATGGAATATTGTTAGTTGATAATCTATTTATGGATTGTGGATTTTTCTAGTTTTTTCTGTAGATGTTTGCCTTTAAAACTAGTTCTTCCTCCTCTTTCCTCCATATCCCTCTCCCCTAGTCATCAGTACCCCCTCACCTCTCTCCTTGCATCCGTCTGCTCCCCTTTCATCTGTTATTTTTAACCCTCAGGCATGCCTCATGTGTGACGCAGATGGGCGCGTAATGTGGACACAGTAAACTGAAAAAGGAATAAGGTCTGGGATGTGGATAGACTGAGACTGAGACAGCAACTGATGTGAAAGAGGAAACATAGGGCGGAACCACAGGGGGTCTTATTAGGGATACAGGGCAAGGAGGGATGGAGCTTTAGACATTATGGAAAATATATGCTATTTTACATATAACTGCCAACTAAACATTTTCTCAAAAACTTGCCCCTCATCATATCTGCTATCATTTTGTGTGCAGCATATACCGTTTCCAGAAACGCTGCTTTATTCCCAGTTTTCTCCTGTTCCTCCGGGCCCCATCTATCTTCCTGAAAGCCCAACACACCCACTCGTTTGTCTGAGCAGAAAGAAGAGGAGTTACATATCAATCTTACGTCACTCATCAGTCAGCCTCAGACTTTTCATAGAGGCAGTGAATGAACATCAACACCACATGACGCACACCAACTGTCAGGCTGAAGTTGTTGTGTGCTTACATATGTGTGCGTAAACAGGGCTGCAAATCTGTGGACATATATTTATTAATAGTTATTATTTGAGGTTGCACAGCAGATCTTGAGGTTGTTCATAGAAAGATCTAGTGTAAAAACAATTTGCTTAAGTTTCATAACATTCTTAATCGTGAACAATAAGTTGCATTACTTAAAAGGAGAAGATTAAGTTAAAATGGTCATAACCCACCTACTCAAGATAATCATCCAAACTTATCTATCAAATCTGTGCATGCAGATAATGACATCATTTAAAATGCAGCCAAATGTAGTAGTTCAGGATGTTACATGCTGCAATATTAAATGTGATGATTACAAGTGGGTTAAGTAGTCAAAACTTCTATTCAGTTAAGGGTTCTAACACTTTATATCTTTACTTAGGTAACAGTAAAAAGTAGTTAT
Source organism: Cyprinodon tularosa (assembly GCF_016077235.1). Taxonomy (NCBI): domain Eukaryota; kingdom Metazoa; phylum Chordata; class Actinopteri; order Cyprinodontiformes; family Cyprinodontidae; genus Cyprinodon; species Cyprinodon tularosa. The sequence goes on along the minus strand of NW_024038989.1, from coordinate 736,014 downwards.
CTATATTGCTCAAATTAGATCAAAAATGTTCCCTAAAATTGCTACTTAAGTATTGGTGCCTTAGAAATACTGTTTAATCTGATTTAATCTGTGAAGTTTATGTAGACAGCCAGAAAAATATATAATTGCAGGCTCTGATGCTTAGAAAGATAAAGTAGCACATTTTAATAAACCACATCACTTGAAAATAACAAATGGAAGAAAGATGCATGTTGAAATCTTTCAAAGACTTTTGAAACAATTAAATACAGTTGGTAATTTCTACATTTCAGAACAGTGAAAATTACTTTGAATGGTTCTGCTGTGTTTTCAGTTGTCCTTTGGATGGTTCAGGAGGCTCAATAGATAGAAAATAGCATTAGAGCAATGATGCTTGTTAAGAAACGAGAGGTCTACTGTATGTGCATTTATGGTTAGAATATATTCATAGTACTGAAGTAAGAGTAGTAAAAACAAAAGGACTCAAGTATGTTAAAAATCATGTCACTGTAAAATATTTCTATTTCTTTAAAGTTACTATAGAGTAATTCTGTCCCAGTAACAGCCCACCCCTTCTAATGATACATGTAGTCACTAGGCAAAGATTTTTTTTTTAAAGCCTACAACTGATTAAACTCATTATGTGTGCTTGGAAATCTACTCAGAGCATTTAGTGGAAAGGAAAGATAATGAGTTAATTAGTAAGTTTAAAGACCTAGCTGGCTTTTGGAAAATAGATGAACATTTAAATATTTTAAATGCTAACATTAAAGAGAAATGTATTCATTTAAACTGGATCTGATATACTAAAATTGTTTCATGCATTTTCAAAGTTTTCCTGTATGCTTTGTGGACAGTTTGAAAAATTGTATTTGTTAAAAGACATGCTTTCATTCAGCATGCAAAGTATCTAATCAATCTATAGAGTTGCCGGCTAATTATGGCTAAATCCATTTTGAGATCTGTCCTGGTTTTCAGTAAACAATTAAACCGGCTAGAACTTAATTTACCTGTGTTGATTTTCCATTACATAGTGCAACGAGAACCCAATGATAGCAGACCCAGCAACTTATATGTATCACTTTTTTTGTAATCACTTAAACAAACAGGAAGAAGCAGCAGTGGTGGGTTGATTAGCTTACTATGCCCTGCAGATTTCTTTGCATTTCCCTAGAAAATATGTGCTCTTTAAAAATTAAAAATAAATCCGTCTGGGCCTTTGGTGCACCCGGTCCTGTCTGAATTATTTATGTTGTATTTAGCCTGTTGTTCAAATTTTATCTTTTAGTGTTTATAAGAGATGCTTCAACGCCGTCTCTATGCGCAAAATACGGCTTAAATCTGTGTTTTATCTTTTTCACAGTTGCAACAGTGGTCATAGTGATGTGTTGTATAGAGAATGATGAATACAGACATTTATATTACCTCAGACATTATTTTGATGTTTAGACCATGTCTGACTAGTTTTGAGGTAAATGTAAAGCAACATTATGGTTTCAGACTCTTCTTGCTGGATTATTCTCTTTACTTTCTGGTCCCCTTTGTGTCCCAACCTTTTTTTTCCTCCTTCAGGATGCTCCCACAATTTCTTAAGCTTTTTTTTTTTTACAATAGTTCATTTTTAATTGGATTCCATCTAGTTCCTGCTTGTACTTAGGTCCTTCTTAAAACATTTAAACAGGTAACCATATTCATGCTTTTTTAAGGTCAGCAGGCAATCAATGATTTTCTGTTTCTTTGGAGTGTAATTATAATGTAGCATAGCGGCCAGTTTTATATTAATCACTCTTCTGAATGGGAAAACCGGATGAAAACATGCCACTCAAGGTCGTCAGATATGTATTGATGTTCATAATTAAGAAAATGGCTACAACAAAATAGCAGCTTACCTAAGCCTACTCATATCAACAGTATTAAAACATTTGCAGGTGCAGAAGGCTGATTGAGGGCCCGTTAATTTTGCTACTATGCTAAAATAAAGAGGATGGTGATAGATATTTAAAACATTTTTTTCTCTGTGCGTGATTAGACTAAAATAATAGTTATTGGTTTATGATTTGTTTTGCATATCTTTACTAGAGGTGCAAGTAGATATGGAGAGTAATTTACATAATTCACTACACATTTCACTACTCAATTATTTAAAAACGAAACATTTGTAATGTCCAGTTTGTTTTTAAATATAATTTCATCTGTAATGGTCTGATAATAATGTAATCTTAGCATCTGACAATATTATATCTGCTCATAATTTTTAAAATCAAATCCCAAATCTTTGTGCTCATTGTCCTCTGACCTATCACATCAACTATCACCTATCACAGATGCTGCTCTCTTTATTTTGTCTTTTTTTATTCACTGTGAAAAAAAAGATATGTAAAAATCAGAGACAGTTTTTAGACCAGACTTTCCTACTATAACAACCAGTCACCTATTTTCTTTATTCCCTCATTTATTACTTGGTTGGAGCATCAGCAAATTTTCTTTTCACAACATCCAAATGCCTCACTGTTATAGTTCTTAACATTGTAGTTGTATACCAGCTGCCATATGAATGGCCGAATGACAATCAATGCTGATGGAAAATTCCGAATTCTGTTGATGAATCAGTTTTTATGATCTATCTTTGGTTAAAAAGTAGTATTACTGAAAATGCTGCAAATGTCTTGAAGTGACGCTTGCAGAACGATTGTAGTAGATTTCTGATCTAAGTTCTCAGCATGCACCAGGATCAATGTAAAATCCCATTCAACATTTATAGATCTTTCATCTCAAAAAGTTTACTGCTGTGACCTTTGAATCCAACTGGTTCAAAGCGGTTTTGAAATAAAGTTCATTCAAATCTTTTGGCTGTCTCCTTCCTGTCAGCCTGCTATTCTATGTTCTAGTAGCGGATTCTACCTAAATGATAATTATTTTCCAGTTTGTGTAACCTTATATAATCAATGTAATATTTCAAGTCCATAATCAGAGCTGAAGGAGATTTCAAGGATGAAGAAATTTCTTGTAGCATCCAGACAAGCTTAGATTTTGTTTCCCTAAACTTCATTTATATTTTAGGGTGTTGTATAGCTGAATATTGCTAATATCAGCGGGTGTAGGTTACTCACTTATCAAAATTTAGAACCATTTATTGAAGGGTTGTCTTTGGTGCATAATGCATACAGTTAGATTTAGACAACATTTATTTCTGTTTGATCTTTTATATTTGTCTGTTTTAAATGATTTTGAGAAAAGAACACCTGGTAAATTAAAGGTGCTTTTATTGTTCTATGTAAGTGGATGAGTTAAAGTTACATATAAAGCTAGCTTGTTTGTCTCAGGCAACTCATTTATTTAATTTGTTAATTTATATAGCACCAATTCACAACACTTGCTTCTCCAGGCACTTTATAGAGACAATTTAACTAGATCATACAGTCAGTGGTTCAAAGTTTTCTATCTAAGGAAAACAATGTGATTGCATAGACTCATTGACTCGAAGGCAGTCCATCATGCAAAGCATGCTTGTAGCGACAGTGGAGAGGAAAACTCTCTTTTAACAGGAAAAACCCTCCAGCAGGACCAAGCTCAATGTGAGCGGCCATCTGCTGAGGCCGACTGGGGTTCAAGGAGATAGAAAAAGACATACAGAATGAAGCAGAGATACAAAAGGTAATTGTCAATCAGCTCCACAGCCGGCCCTCCAGGAAACACACAGCTGGGCAGACGAGTTCCAAGCGAGCTCCCATGTCAGAGGATGAAAGAGAGCACATACAGTTATTAACAGTCAGAGGAACAGAACTACACTGAAAACCAGGCCAAGCTTAATATCTAGAAACAATGGCGTTGATGACAGCAGCATAGCTGATTTTTCTCTCCAGGATGGAGTCACAGCCAAACAGGGACAGACCAGATGAAGCTACTATGAGAAAAAGCAAAGAGAGCATTACGTCAAAGATAGAACTAACAAATACTGCAGAATGGGAGAATAGAGATAGAATGAAGCAGAACGGTGAAAAGGGGTCCCTATATTCTCCAGCAGCCTACAGTAAGGCTATAGCACATGACAAACTATAGAGATAGCTCTGGATAACCTGAGTCCCTCTAACTGTAAGCTTTATCAAAAAGTAAAGTTTTAAGCCTACCCTTAAAAGTAGAGTATCTACCTTACAGACTAAAACTGGTAGTTGGTTCCTCAGGAGAGGAGCCTGATAACTAAAAGATCTGCCTCCCATCCTTCTTTTAGAAATTCTATGAACCACTAGTAAACCTGCAGATTGAGAGCAAAGCACTCTGTTAGGGATATATCTCTGATATGAGATGGAGCTTGGCCATTTAAGGCTTTAAATGTGAGAAGGAGTAGTCATAATGTTATCTTTTCAACCCCCCCCAAAAAACTTACCAAAAAAGGTTAATGTGAATATTATTCCGAACTAACTGAAATTTCTACACTTTTTTTATTATTTTTTTCACTCTTTTAAAGGCCATATATCATGATGTTTTGAGTCTTCCAAAGTGATCTGGGCATATAAATAATGAAATATTGCCTTTGGAAATATGGAAAATGTATTTGCTGGGAAATATTAGTTACTTACAACATGGACGAAGCAAAGCTGCTTCTTCCTGTGAAAGGACCAACCATTTCATGATGTCGACTAAGATGTTAGCTAACAAAAGAACAGTCGCTGTCACTTTGCAGATCAGGTACTAAAACAACAACTTTGTTCAGAAATTATCCTATTTAGCCTCACATATCCAGTCTGATGGATGTGTCTTGTCAGTTGACCGCCTGGTGTCAACCTCACTCTCTAGGCATGGTGTGAACTCTAAACCAGGTTAGTGACTCATGCATTCAGATCATCCTCTGTCAGGTTTTTGTGGTCACTAACCTGTGTTTCCTCTCCCCAGAGTTACCTGCCTCAGACACCCTAGCCACTGCTGCTGTAGATCTGCAAACCATCCATCCTAGCAGCTGTTAACACAGAACTGCTGCTTCAATAAATTATTTTTAAGCTATCCACTGTTTGTCTTGCCTGTCTACTGAGTCCTTCTATTCAGAGTCATTACAGCATGAATCAAGCAAAATACAACTTTTTGCATGATGTTAATGTAGGAATATGATTAAATGATAGTTAATAAAAAATAAAAGTAAATCTTGTATTACAATTTTCATTTTTAAATATTATTGCTCTTATGCATTTTATCTTATTTTTATCACAGTTGATGTTCCATCAGCTATGTTCTAGCAGCAAAGATCTGTCATGATGGGTCTCTGAGTTTAAACCCACATGCAGAACACCACAGGAAACGGGGTAAAAGTTTAACAGTGTATTTGGGAGAAACACACAAGAGTATGAATGAGCAGGTTCTGGTACTGGTCCGGGACTGGAATCACAGAGTAATCTGCAGAGATGAATAGTTTGGTTAACCAGGCAGCGGTGATGACTTGTCAGGGGTTTGATTCTGGTTTGTACCTTGATGAGGTTCAGATTGATCGATGGAGAGAGGGAACCGGTTGGGCCCAGAGAAGGTGGATTCAGCAGAGAGCTCAGCAGCAGCAGCAGCGTCTAACTTCAGGCTAATGAGGTTCAGACCTTGAGTTGATTTCCTAGTCCTCCCTTGAGAACTAGCTGGGGAATTCAGACTGATAGTCTTCAGGTTTGGCTTCCTTGGGCAGGCAGGCAGGCTTCCAACCACAAGCTCCTCCAGAGCTACAGACTTCAGTCGGGCTTTCCTGTGAGCAGAGAAGACAGAGGCTGGTTAGAATCAGGTTACTCTCTAGAGCAGACAGAGATTCTCAAAGTTAACAGAGGCTCAGGTTCCGCTAACCAAAACTGGTCAACACTCCGGCGCCGAAGACAGGTCTGACTGCTGCTTATGTAGGAGGTCTCCTGATGGGCTGATGATCCTCAGGTGTGCGGGAGGCTCCCAGCCCAGGAGACCCACAGCGCTCTCTGCTGGAGACAGGTGGCAGATCTCCAGATCCCAACAAGATCAGCATTAAAATAAGAAAATGACTACTTCTGTATTTTTTCAACTCTCTAGAATGTGTTGTTTCATAATTGTTGACAAACACTATCTCTGGCATTGAAAATAAAGCAAATCATTTGTACCCATTAACATTACAGTTAAGGTTCAGCTCACCCTCAAGTAATTTATTTTAGCTTTAGCACAGCTGAGGGATCCTCAGACCATATTGGAAAACATATTCTGTCTTTTTATATTCAGTTCCATTAGAACCATATACTTCATTGTATTCTCTGATAAAGCCAGTGGTAAATTGAAAATGTGTCCTTGAAATATTTTCTCTCAGTAATTGATGTCTTCTTCCTTAAAGCCCAGATTTCTGAAATGCACAACTAATACTTGTCCTGTCTATAGATCATTCCACATGATCTGTTCATATGTTAACATCTATTTATCATGTTAAATTCAAAAGCCTTGGCATATAGAGAAATGTTTATTTACTTATCATTGTTGTGAATAGATGTCATTCTTTATCTGACATCTGACTATTTGGTGTTTAGTTAGTAGATAATTTGTTGTTAAAGCACAAACGTGAAGGACAAAGTTGTGAGATTTTCTTAGTCAGAGCAGGACTATAGATAAGTTTATAACTTTGACTAACTAAATTTTAACCGTAGAGGAATGCTTTAAGGAGACATCAGCAGATGAGGCAAAACTTTGAAGCCTCCATTCGGCGCTTAAGAGACGAGTTTCTCTCAAAATCAAATGAGATCTAACAGCCTATGAGTTTCCACTCTCTCTGTAGTTACCAGGTGAGCAGGTGGAGCAGCAAAGGGTCGGGTAAAAGCTAAATAAAAAAGGGAAGCGGTTAAGAAAATACGCAGGGACCAGGAGGGTCATGGAAATGCTAAGTGGAAAAGGAAAGTAAAAAGAAAATGCAACTGCAAAAACTGATTTAAAATTGCAAGGCAAAAAGAAATCAGAAATCTGAAAGGAATTGCCTTTTAAAATGTTTGATAAGGAAAGATATTTATAATCAGATATGGATTTTAAATCCATTTATTTAATGTAGAAACAGGATTTGAGAATACATTTTTAAACTGCAGTATTCAATCAGTAATTTAAAGAAGCAACTTACAATTCCTTGTTAATAATTCACTGTAAAATTACATCATTATTATAAATTACATGTAAAATGTGCAATTAAAAAATGCATTGTAAATTGGATTCCCATTTTCATTATTTAGTAAATGCTCAATTTAAATGGTTGTATTCCTTTTTCAGTGACTCTCCTGGCCCTATGATATTAACAGGCTTGAACTGGTTATAAAACAGGTCTAATGCTGAAAAATGACATTTTAAAGCAGTATAACAAAAATCAAATGCACTTTAAATTAAATTAAACAAAGCTCAAACTGCTGCAGAAAAAGCAAGGTAGACTATACATCTGTGCTGTTCTTGCTGTGTTCATAAAATTAAACAACAATAGTATCTCAAACAAGAGATTTCAATGTAGATTTCAGTTTAAAGCCAGTAGACAGTGTGAGGTGCCTCATTAGATTAGAGTAACCAATGTGGATTAATAAGCATAGGATAATGTCTGATTTTTATTTGCAAATGTTATCGTTAAATTATTTTATAATCAATCATAAAACCTCAACACTGAGTTCTGGTAGTGCACTGCATTATATTCTGGCATAATGCATCATATACCTGGCATAATGTTTTCACCAAGGAAGAAAACTATTAAGCTACATTAATAAATATTACTGTGAACTAACAGTGTAATTATCTAACACAACCTGAAAGGCCACGGTTCACAAGCAGTTCACAACCAAAGTCCCCAAATTAGAGGAACTAAGCTACAAGCAGCAGCTCCTACGAAGACTGAAGATCATGGCTTAAAGATCAGAACCAAACCATGCATCCTACCCCCCTTGGTTGGTATCATAATGACCCAACAATAGGGCCACATTAAAAAGGGGGCAACAGCATGGCTAACAGTTCTAGCAAAAAATGATTTATTAAGTTGGTGCAAAAGATATACAGCTTAGTTTTGTATGGCTAAGATGTAAGGGTTGTTATGCATCATAAAAGAGGTCCCAAATAGTTAATAGGATCAAAGCTTAGCTTAGCACTCCACTTTAAAAAAAATGCACATACACAACCCTGTACCCTGCACAACCCCCGCCACCAAATGCCAATTAAACGCATGCAAGAGCGTGCACAAGCCCATTTCTCCTCATACACGCCCTGTTTAAATGTTGCTTTTTGCATCACTCATGAGAGCTTACTAAGATTGGCAATTTTTCCACTATGTCAGAATCACCACAGGTAAGTGAAAATGGGGGCAAGCTCGTAGGACAGCCTTACGTAAACATATCACCAGAATTATTGACAATTAGGAGGACCACTTATTTTCATGATCCACCTGGAAAAAGAACACCCTCCACTATACCTTTAATTTTAAAGACACAAAAGTGGCATCATAATGCTATGTTCACACCGCAAGCAGCAGAGGCAGCAGAAGCAGCTAGTTTACATGCAAAGTCAATGGTTGACGCGCATCTTGGTGCAGCAAAAGGTCCCGCAGCCCGTTTTAAGCAGCAAGAGCAGCACGTCTGAGCAGATTAAGTGGCTTGTCATGAGCTTCTGAGCATCTGACATGCAAAAATTTAACTTTTGCTGCTTGATGTGCCACATCAACCAATCAGGGAAGCTGGTCTGGGAGCTGGCAGGGAGACAGACACAGCACTCCTGATGCAGAGCACTATGATCACACCTCTGAAACAATTTATCAACGTATAAATTAACTTAAACCCTTGAAACCTGCCAGCAAAATATGTTAGAATTTATTACTTTGGTGCATGCAGTTTGTACCACATACCTGAAAAATGCTAAAAATCTACTTCCGGCCGCCGCAAACAGTGGCGGAAAACCATGAAGAGGCGACCAGGCCAGAGACGACCAGGCCAGAGGCTGACGTTGAACGGGATTCCTAGTGACAGCGCACCGCCAGTGGATGAACTGACTGCAAAGAGAAAAGTTTTTAGGTGGACTTTCTCACTTCTAAATAGATTCAAAAAACTTTTTACCCACTAATCACAGCAAATATAGCTGCAATTATTACAGACAAAGAAAGGATAGAGTAGGTCCACCCAACATGCATCAGACCCACTTTTCGACCAAGCAGCCTAGAGCTGCAAAGATGCTTCAGCCACACCTCAGAAATAAACTTGTACAAGCATCAAAAATGTTGCAGCACACACATTTTTGCTGCTCCTACTGGTTCCGGTCTGAATGTAGCATAACTGCTGAGGATCTCATGGAAAGAGCAAGCATGGAAACACAAAAGATGGATCACAAGTACCAGACAAGTCAACCCAATGACCTCAAAACTGACAGATGCTTTAATGTTAAAGGAGGTTGATAATTGGCTCTAAGGTCAGGTGGGTAATTAGCAAAACAGCTGAGAAAAAGGAAAATGAGTAGGAAAAAGGTAAGGTGGATACAGATTTATGGGAATATGTGAAAAATACAGCTAATCATTAAAGAAAACAATCTTTAAATCAGAATAAAGGTAATAAACTTTAAGCATGAATTCAATATTTAGGACCATGAGGGACAAAAAAAAAATCCCCAAAACTAACACCCACTGATACAGGGAAGGACTGAGCCAATAGATTGATTATAACTTGCTCCAACAGAAATTAAACTGCAGGTTTATTTCCAGGATATGATGCTGCTTGTCTGAGCTGCACCCTCATAATTAAAATTTATTTCCACAGAGCCTTTCTGTCCCATTGGTATCCAATGATGTCTTTCTTTCTGACCCAGATTCTGTCTGAAGCTTTCCAAACAGAAGCACACATGTGCTGAATGCATAAATTTCCAACAGTGCCTAACCCGATTTCCTTGCACTGATCAAAGACTTTATCTGTTGTCAAGATGTTGGAGATGCATTTGATCAGCTTTTTCATCAGCCAATATTGATTTTTTTGTAAGGCGGGTATCTGAATGAAGCTGTTGTTTTATTAATCATCTTGTTATAAAACCTAGAAACGCTAGAATACCAAGAACATTTCCCTTCAATACTGGAGTGACTCAAACATCTGGTATGAAGAAAAAGGACTGTTTTGTTTTTCTATACCTATAAATGCTTATGGGAGATTAATCTCTGGGATAAACGACTTTAGCTTAACAGGCTGGTTCAGACTAAATCCTTACATGTGGTTTAAGTTGGAACTTGAACGTGACAAAAAGGAAATTGAATTAATATGTGAGGATCCCTGTGTGTGTCTTTGCTTCTCTTCCATTTATTCTAAAGCTCTATTGTAACTCGAGAAATCATTAAGCTCCCATTACTATCCCATAATGCCCTGCTGTTGAGACAGTCCCAATTCACAGAGTGACGAAGCAGCGAGAGCTTGTGTGTGTGTGTGCATGCACTGGTCCTCTCATATGAACCTCCATATGTGTTTGTTTCCTTCTGTGTGTGCTGGTCTGACGTCAATACTCCTCCGATCTAAATTTAACTGCACAGTGAGGAAGTCTCACTGCACCTTGTAGGTGTCTTCTATGAATATATTTATAGACAGAAACTAAACTGGGTGTGAGAGTGACAGGTGAAGTGTTTCTTTCCCTGGTGGGTATGTGGGTGAAAGGAGGGGAGAAAATGAAAGCAGGGGGTTATTTTTGGAGCCAGACCGGCCAGGAATGTTTTCTTTTGAGGCTGGGTTATTTTTCCTAGTTTAACATATGTATTTCAAGCAGGTGGGATGAAAATATAATGATAAATTGGCTCAGAAAAGTTCATCATCTTTTTATATAAGTTGCAGTTTTAAAACTTGCTTTGCTTGTATGAATAAGGTTAGATATTTTGGCAATATAATTTAAAAGACTCAAGCAGAAGCAGAAGCTAAGATCATAAGAGTTTTCTTTCATTGATAAAATCATAACGGATCGCTGTGAAAATCTGTGCCGAGATGTTCCTTTCCCTCTTAGCCAAAAGCTAAGCTGGAAATCACACAACGCCATCGCCAAAAGGAATGTTTGTAACGAACATTTTTTTGGTCTTTACAAATATATTATATAATGTGTATAATGCTCTCTCCCATCCAGTGCTTTGCTAAAGTTTACACATCCTTTAGCATTTTACATTTGGCAAAGGCTTAAGGGCAGGATTTTATGTCATAGACCAACAGAAGCAAACATTTTCTTTTATAATATATTCATTAGACAATATGGGAAAATTGTGTGTTTATTATCAAGCAGTTACAGCTCAGATCCTTTTGGGATGTGTTTCTGCTACGGTATGTATGTGCATTATAGAGAAGTATATTGGCCTATTTGCTTAATTTAACCAGCACAAAAAGTGACTATCTGTGTTACCATTCAACTGAAATGTGAATTTTAAGCAAGCTTTTTTTTTATTAAATGATAGATTGAGTGATACTACTTATATTTCAGCGATAATATCTAGGTGTTAATTTATTGTATGTCTTGTACCATGTCCGTTGGTTGTGCTGTTCTTTTTACATCTCTTTGAAGGTGATGAAGCAGACTGAAGATGTTTTATCATTATCTCCCTTTTACCTCTTCTCTCTTTCATCTTTTCTCCGTTTATCCCCTGTTTTTCCTTTCCTGTTCTACTTACATTGCAGTGTCCATATAATCTGTTAAACTCCCTGCATAATTATAATAAAGCAATTTATATGCATAAATCAAGGGGAACACTATGGTGATAGTCGTACTGCTCCACTTGTGAAAGTAAAAGCTTAAAAGCTGCCACAAAAGAAAAGGGCATTTTAAGCAAACTTTTAAAAGCTGAAAATAAATAAATTTGAAGTATTTCTATATGCAAAACATATTTACGTCCTTCGTCATAATCTATGATATGACGTCACACATGGCTGTAATAAACAGGAAGCAGAGGCTGCAATCTAGGGGAGTTGTTCTTACATTTAAATGTCAGATGGTGATGTTGCTTCCAACTATGTTTACGCACATAGTAGGATCATCCAGGAAGACGGCGAACAGCAGAAACAGCTGATCAGTCATATGAAGTAAAAGTTCGCTACATCAGAGCTGATTCAAAAAAACTGTTTCCATCTCCAGTTTTGTGCAAAAACACAAAAGCCAAAAACCACCTGAAGTGAATTTAAGAGAGTGTTTATCAAATTTCGCCGTTTCCATCAAACGTTTCTGATGCAATACTTCAAAATGTGCTTTAGAAAAGGATGATGGAAACGCACCCACAGCTGTCCTGGTAACAGTCTCCCATCTAAGCTGTGCACTCTTCCAGAGTTGCAGGAATACCTTGGCTGCTACTCTGATTAACACTCTCCTTTAACTACCTAATCAATGTGTAAATATCTGGTAGAGCATGTTCAAATCATAATATTACACTGTTACAATCACAATGTTCCCCCTTACATTCCTGCTGTGTACTCAAGCAATTTTTTTTTTCTCTTATGAACATTTATCATTATGTTGACCATCTTGCTATTTGAAGATTTGAGGCTTGATCTGCAACTTGCTTAGAGTTGTTAGGCTAAATGCTGTAAGCCAACCACATCTAGCAGTCTTCTTACAAGTTATGGGATTTCCTTAGTTTTAAACAGTTACCTGCTGAGAGGCATGTGTTACACAACAATATGTAATTTAAATGCTTACCAGAAGCATTGCTTCTCAGCTTATGAGGCACAATAGATACATCTACGTTATTTCTTTGACAAAGGGAGGATCATTTCTTTAGCGCTCTTCATGCATCACTCCTGTAGAAGCCCCCCTCTGGGAACACATTGAACATTTTCAACTTGCACTGCCATTTATTTTCTCATCTAACAGCAACTCAGCAAGCTGCCAGCATGGCAGCCAGTAGTGCTATACTTTATTAGACTAATGAGAAATGTGGCAAAACATAGTCAAATTCCTAAAGATTTACTTTTGTTTTATTATTTTACTGTGGATTCCATTGGCTCTCTACTTTGTTTCGTTTAATAAAAAAGGCAGTGAATGAAAACTGCATCAAGCTTTAAAGGCTTTATTCATCCAGTTGCAACAAAAGCCTGCTAAAAGTGAACCAGAAACAGGCAGGGATATAATATAAATAAAATGTGGAAGTCTGTAACTCATAGAACCAGAATCTAATGAAAAAACTGCAAAATATCCTTTTAAACGGCTTGACTGACACGTGTATTTTTTTTAACAAGGGTTGACAGTGTAGCACTGATACACACCTCTGTGTTGCCTCTTATAGCTTGTCAACTCTGCTGATCTTAAAAAAATATATATTTATTAACCTCAAATAAATATTTCACGTGCCCAGTTGCCAGAAAAAAATTCCTACCAGGACCTCTCAGTAATAAATAAGATGTTTGGCATTATGCAGCCATATCAAAGCTGCTTCAGACAAAGAGAAAGTCTGCATGCATAAACCATTTGAAGAAAGGGAAAACTAGTTTGAAACCTTTTTTGAATGCAGTCTTTCACAAATGCTCTAATTTCTTTAAAGATTTATTTAATTTTTTTTTACCTGTAATTCTATGGCATGTTTAATAGAATCCTAATCCAAATAAAGAGATGCAGATGAAGGGCTGGGTGTTTGACCAAGAAGTATTTTTTTAGGTTTACTCTTCTTGCACAGCAAAGCTTTTGTCTTGAGAGATTCAGTGAAAGAGCTGCTAAGGGGTAAAATGATTTTTAAATTGACTGTGGGACAAATGTCCAACTTTAATGATGCATCCAGCAAAAAATGGCTCAAAGGAAAATTCTTTCGACTATTTGCTTTTCCTTACTTTTTAATAATTGTTTGTGTGCTACAAGAAAGGTTTGACTGACACCACCTACATATATTTTACATTTTCCTCAAGTAAAAAGATGCAGATTGATGATGGCTGGAAAATAAACGCAAAATTAAACATAGTGGAACATAGATCAAAAAGGCATTACATTATGACCACCTATCTAGTAGTGTCTGGTTTGCATCTAAAACTGTTCTCAACTATTAAAGCATGAACTCTAACAGAGACCTGAAAAAGTGTTGCAATATCTCACTAAGAATTTTTAAATCGATTCTTTAAGTCCTGAAGGTTTTAGAGCAGCCCTGTTTAAGTCTTTGGATCAACACAACCAACAAATCATAAACTGAAGTAAGATCTGAGTAAATTAGAGGTAAAGACAACCCTGCAAACTGGGTTTCAGGAGCTGTGTTGCTCCTGAAACCCTTAAACCCTTGCAAAGAATTTTTACTATTCTGCTGCGTGTGGGTTCCTGGCAGATTTTTGGTCTTTTTTAGTTTGTTCGCCATCCTGCCACTGGTTTAGGAAATTCTTTGGAAAACTTGGGTTTGTTTTGTTTTGTTTTTATGGGGGGGGGGGGTTGTTTTTTTTTTACTTCCAGATGTAATCTGAATGACAACATGTTTTAAGTTTTTCAATGGATCTGGGCCTTAGATAATCATTTGCAGAAAGATCCTTGTTCTGGTCCCAGGCTGATGATTATCTCCCCTTAGTGATCTGGAACACTTCTATTGGATGAACTAGTTTACAGCTTTTCTTTATCGACAGCTGTTTTTGCTACTTGTAGTATGTATCTTGTGTGTTAGAATTCATGCATTTGCAGCAGGTTTGAGTTTGCATGACTTTTCTACTGTGTCGCTTTCTATCTTCTGTGAATATAACAATTATTCTTTGCAACATTTTTTCTTTTAATTAGTTTTTTAAGTTTGTGTTTCAGGATGTTTTGAATTTGTTGTAAAGCTATGTATTTACAGGATGTTTGCACCCCTCACCTACTTAAAAGATATCATGGGGAATTTATTTTCCAAATGAACCACTTAAAAATAAAATAGATGTATATTTGGTAATGTGTTACAACACAACAAAACATATTTTACAAGTTATTCTGAAAAAAACATCTGCAGTACTCTTTTAAAAACATTTCCTCTTATAAGTTGTATAAGTTATAAGTTCTAACTTCATCCATGCAATTAATGTCTATACTTTTCTCATTTTCTTTATCATCCTTCATTTATTTCTGAATGATAACCCAACTTTATTACCATAACATGTTAAAAAAAAAAACTAAAACTATCTTAAAATCAACAGTGAATAATAAAAAAAAAACAAACTCAAATTTTTAATTATTTGGACAATTCAAAGACACATTTAAAGCATAGACCAGGGCTCCCCAATTCCAGTTCTTGATTTCCAGTGTCCTCCATGCCTGAATCAAAAGGCTGAATCACCTCCTCTGCATGGATTCAGTTCAGGGTCCTGATGAAAACTTGATTTCTTTCTATAATCTTCTCGTTGCTGTAAACACCAGAATTTCCCCATTGCGGGACAATACAGGGATTTTGTATTCTATTCTGTTCTATTATTAGACTCAGACATGTTAAAGCAGAGACACATATAAAGATTTGACCATGAGCACCTCTGAATATGCTTTTTTAGTGCAAATGCAAAGTTTAGCCCAGAGTCTGTGGATCTATCTGACACAGAGAGTCAGAAGATTACATTGCTCTGTACTTTGTTGCATCAGAATGTCCAAATGTCAACAGTTGTTATTTAATCTATTTAATCCATCTGCAAACATTACACCGTCATCATGTTCAAGGCATTGTCTTAGAAGATGCACGCTGATTGGACAAAACTGGTGGCTATTTTTTTTTCATCTGTAGGTAATATGATCAAGCCTCCCTTGCAACTTCCTGAAAACTCCTTTATTGAAATTTCCCGACTGAACCACTGAAGCATTTTAAAAGGCATGTTCCATCATAGTCTGATAGTCAATGACACAGCAATTATTTCCAAAATAAACCACTAGAGCCACACGGTGCAGAGAGTTTCTATAAATTCCACCATGTGTAATTAAACTTATGAATTTTTGAAGATTTAAAAGGGAAAGTGAACAAAAACCATGAATAATTCACAATTTTATTGAGACAAAAAAAGAAACATAATGTCAGGGTAAAAGTGTGTTTGCATCAACTTCGGTACTGATGTTCATGGACCGCATCAATTTCCTGGGCATGATAAATAATGCAAGAGTGGCTGTGGTTTCTCATAAGTTTGAAAACGTAATGTGCTGTCAGACTTCTCTGGAAGCAGAGATGGATTTTTTTTTCCAACAGATAAGCAAAACTGGACCAGATTGGCTTCCATCATAGAGAGCACAATCATACAAATCAGATTGTGCTCTCTTCAGAAATAGGCTGAGCAACGACACTGCTGAAGCGGGAGAGGAACTTTCCTTAAAAATGTTTTTTAAAACAGAGCAGACTCATACCACTCAGCGAAGATAAGAAAATTGGCTTAATAAGTACATTTTTTTATGTTTTAGGGGAGCCATGCAACAAATGGTGAACCCGGTTCCCTGTAGCTCTAGCAGGATGCACCAGTCAGTTCTAGTATCAAGTCACATTTGTTGCAGAATTTTAGCACCGCTGGCTTCTAAAATATCCAATTAACCTGATTGAAAAAAGACACCGTTCTACTTTAATTTATCTGCTTTGAAATGTAGTATTGAATGACTATTAAGGCTACATGTTAGAAATTACATCATTGTATAATGACTATACCCTATAAAAACTGGCACTAATGTTACCTACTGTAGCCTACTGTAGCTACATCAGGTCCATAACAGGATTTAATATTAGAAAGAGGATAAATTTAGAAGCAGTGTGCAAATCCTCTCCAAATCTTACGGAAAATATTCTAATAATCAAATGTTTTAACATTTACAGTAAGCCCTGTGGGAAATTTAAACAGCTTTCTGTCTAAGGTGGTTTGTAAATATATATCAAATTTCTGATCATATTCTTCAACAAAATCTCCTCATGACTGAGAATATAGAGTGCACTAAACCATATCGCCATTTGCCTTTTTGCTGTTATAGAAATATTAGTGACATCCCTGCTTAATCCATTGGTGTTAGAATGATCTCAGCCCATCATTTACTGGTAAAGGAGTGCTGCTCTAGGAATACTTGTGAAAGGGTAATATAGTGTGCTTCTAGAGATGTTTGACTGTTCTTCAAGAAACTTGTATGAAGTCAGACACTAACTTATTTGTTTTGGACGTTGGTTTGTTTATTGGTGCACAGTTGCGTCAGGTATTTTGGTCTAATGAATGCTTCAGAGTTTCTTTCACCCGAACTAAGGCGTCCTATTTGCAGATTGCCTCAAGCCATGCAGGTGACACAAAAAATAGGAAAAGAAGTTCTAGGAAGATAACATGGAAAATATAATAGTATTTGCTAGGGGTGTGCATTGGCACTGCCCTCACGATTCGATTCAATTCGATTCTATGATGCATTACGATGCATCAAAATCCCATTGACTTTGTAAAATCCGAAATGTGCCCAGATATCCACTTTCCAAGCTTTTGGTGCATTTTTAATTAGGCCTACCCGTCTATCGTGGTCATCTCCCTCCGCCTCAGCCTACTTGATTGTTGTTGGTATGCCCCCGGGAAGTAATTGACACTTCACAACTTGTCCATTTGAGGCCAGAAAATAAACAGTGACATAATCGATTATGGCACGTTGCCGCATCGATGCTGAATGGTGCATGCCCCACATTGCAATGCATCGCTGAATCGATTATTGTTGACACCCATAGTATTAGCCTATATGCAAGACTGTGTTTGGGCAGTAAGTTTACAAACTAGACAAAGGTATCAGTCCTGTTGTGGCACAAGGTGGTGGTAGCATCATGCAGTGGGGATGCTTGTCTTCAGTAGGGAAGGATATGACTGCCAGAACCTATGGAAAAATGGAGGGAGCTACATAACCTCTAGGTTGATGATTTGAAACACCATGTAGACATGAGACTGTTAGTGTTAATGCGCTCTAAAACATGGACAGAAATCTAAGGCTTTAACTTGGTTCATGCATGGCTGCTCTGTTTCTAAATTGAATTTATCTATCCACCAAAATACATGGATTAAATGGTGGAATATATATATATATATATATATATATATATATATATATATATATATATATGTATATATATATATATATATATATATATATATATATATATATATATATATATATATATATATATATATATATATATATATATATATATATATATATATATTATATGTGTGTGTTTGTGTGTGTGTATACATATATCCTATCACACTGGTTAAATGAAATCAGTCAAAATGAAGCAGGATGAGAGCAGCTTTATTAGCAGTATGTAGCAGCAGGATGAGAACACTTTAATTATTTCCTTCTTTTTTCTTTCATGCAGTCTTTCTTTGTCCATCACACAAACAGAAAAACGCATCTGATAGGTTTGGTGAGGGCTGACGTGGGTTAAATGTGCAACATCAGTGTGAGAGTGAGGAATGGAGGGGGGGGCTGCATGGGGAAGCCAGGAGACAGTTGAAGAGGGAAAAACACAGAGAGAGGGTGTTTCTAACCAGATATAGTCTCTGTGGTTCTTGTAATTATCTCCTCTGCAACTTCCTGTAACTCTACTTCGGTCGCTGACTTCCAGCTATAAATAGTCCTATAATGTACTCCCTCTGCCCTGCGCCACCAACCACGACACATTTAGGAATGAAGGAGACATCACTGCAACCTCTGTCTGTTCCTTTCCTTCTTTGCCCTCCCTCCATCACCTCCCCGGTCCTCCTCTCCTCTGCACCCCCTCTTCCTCACCCTCTCTGAGTTTCACTTGGCGGATAGGGTGTAGCAGCCATGTGGGTGCCACTGCATGTCTCGGATGCGCCTAATGGACTGCATCTGAGGGTTGCGAGCGCCGTACTCATTGAAATGCTTGTAGTCACCCTTTTCCAGCAGGTACTGGCTGCCGCGGTACCCAGGGAACTGGTACCCCACCCATCTAGGGAAGGAAAGAGGAAGCATGATGTAAAGAGTTTCAGAGTTAGACGTTAAAAAGATATTCATTAACAAATAAGTTGTGTTGAAAAATGATTGAGAGATAAGGGAGAACTGTGTATAAAAGATGTTTTAAGAGACATAGGCAGATAATTCAGAGTAGATCAACATTTCTCACACTGAAAACATTGATCTATTTGTCATGCTGTCAGGCTTTCAGACACAGACAGCTCCGCTCCCCAGCTGTTTGTTTCAAATAGTTCAGACCATTGAAAACAAAGTAATCACAGCAGAGGATAAGCTTTGTTTGCAGCCACACCTCTGCGAACACAGACAGGGACACTGTGCTGCTGACGTCTACGACACCATCAGAAAGCTGCTGATGAAAAAAGTCTCTATTCCTGATAGTCCGTGATTAGAAAGCTGCTTCAGCCTGTATATGAGAATGACGTCACAGATGCGAAAACCGTCTGACACACGCAACGCCAGGCTCTGACTTTTTTTTGATGCAGTAGTTTGAAAGGCAGAGTGCAATGTTTTTTGGCAGCTCTGTTGAAATATGCATGATCTACTGACTGGAAGATGCAAATGCAGAACAGACTCTGAGATAGCGGAGCTGCAGCCTCAGACAGGCATACAAAACAGTGTGTTAAAGCATGGCTGAGATGTACTTGTTAGGCAAGTTAAATAAGATCTCAAGCCATGAAAGTGAGACTTGCAATTTGCACGTATGAATGTTCTACCTCATGCTGTGAATATCAAATTTACAGCAGATAATGCTGTGACGTCAAGACGAGGGTGACACCAACATTATCCCACTCCTGGTTATATTGTTGCCAGATTTAGCCACTTTTGATACCTCCTCAAAGTTTGAAGCAGTGTTGGTGACTTGAAGGGTATCATCTATCAAATTATCTGCCAACTTTACCTTCTCTGTAAAGAATAAAGTTTGAGACGTGTGGCCCTTTGGGTCCAGAACAGTGCCTTGGAATTAAAATGATTCAAGATCCTATAAAATGGAAAAGTTTTTACATTCACAATTTAGGAAAATACAAGTTTTCCAGAGATCAAAGCAATTTTTCTTGTTTTTTTTTAATGGAGAACCTGGAGTATGATAAAATTATTTAGTAATTGTCATCAGGTATAATAATAATATACGGTAATAATATATAATAAAGGTATTATTTTTCACATTTAAAAAAAATTAGAATCGTTCAACCAAAAAGATGCATTACAGGTATAGTGGAGGATTTTCATGAATTTTTTAAAAGACCTGCCCTCCTCGCATAAAAAAAAAAAATGCACATGCAAAACATGCACATGCACAACCCTGTACCCGCTCTGTGAGGGTACATCTATTAAATGCGTGGGAGAGCATGCACAAACCCGTTTCTCCCTGTTTAAAAGTTGCTGTTTGCAACTTCCAAAAGAAGATTCGCAATTTTTCCATTATGTCAGACTCACTACCGTTAAGTCAAAATGAGGACAAGCATGTAGGATGACCCTATCCAGACATATCACCAGAATGATTGACAATAAGGAGGACCACTTATTTTGATGATCCACTCGGAAAAAGTACATCCTCCACTATACCCTTAATCTTTTCATTGATGGCCCATTTAATTTGTTTTAAAACACAACAGAATAAATTAAACAGTGTTTCTTGAATTTAACCTTAAAACTCCTAACTAATTTAACTTTATGAGTAAAGGCAACATTGCTTTACAGAAAGAAGTCCTGAGTTTCAATGCTACCAAGAGGCCTATTGACATGCAGGTTCATGAAAATAATTGCAAGGATGGTACCCAGTTGCTCTGTTTGCATTTTACTCTCATGCACAATTTTTAATTTGTTGCTAAATTGAAAAGAAATGTAGGCATTTTTCCATCTAGTAGATAGAGGTGAATAAACCAGGCAAGACTGCAAACTGGCAGAGACCACATATTTGAGAAAAATGGGGAGAGCTTTTCTGGAATGTGTTGCTATGAGGCAATTTGTAATTTTTCTGTCTTGTCAACAAGTATTGATGATGGTATATGCTTTCTGGAGATGTAGATAAAGAAATTAATTAATTTCAATGCATATGAGTGAAATTTTCACCATATCTGAAATTATTTTGCAGACTTTTTTCCATTTCCCATTTAGGGCATTTGGTCTTTTGTAGAATAGCCAAAAAAACACACTTAGGTAAACATAAAGACGTTTTTACCAACTTGTGGAAGTTATTTTGATTTTTTTTTTTTTTTTTCCATTAAACTTTTGTGATGCTCAAAAAAAACCTGCAGGCAAAAGTTGTGTCCTTGGATTGTAAACATTGATGAACCTGTGGAATTAACAGTTCTTTATTTATTCATTTTATTTTAACCCTCCAGACAATTCTATGCTAAAGGGATATTTATTTTTGTTTTCTTTTCTTCATTAATGTAGACCTATCTCTATCTAAAAAAAACTAAATGAGCCTTTTTATCAACATAAGGACAAGTAAAGTTCAGGACTAAGATACAACTATGGAAGAGTAACCACTCGACCAAATTTTTTTCCCTGAAGGTTTTCAAGATCTACTTTAAAATTCCTCAATGAGTATCAATCTCTAACACTCAGTTTTGTAGCCAGTAAAGTTTTTATATAGTTGGTAAAGCAGGGAACAATGTGCACTGAGGATCGGCCAAAAGTGTACAAGCACCAGAATCAGTTTAATTTCAATCTACAATGTTCCAAAAAGAAAATGCACAAGCAGAACATTCCCATTTTCCAATTAAAAACAAAATAGGATTTAATAAACCCCATGCTTCAGGCTATATTTACACATCCATGCTCTCCAAATTAAAGCGTTGGTGGAGAATCTTATTTCAGCTTTAAGGTCTGAGAGTAATATTTTATCTATTGTCATTTATTATCTATGTTTCGGAAGAAGAAAAAAACAACTGTAGTTTTATTAATACTTGTCATGCATAATTTCCATATATTAATACCTGATTGTGTGGAATAATTTGTTTTTTTTATCTCTAAATACATAGAAAACTCCTAGATGACTTTAAGAGATATAATTTTCTCATTTTCACTATAGTTTTTTTAAAACTGCGTGCATTCTGTATTTATAATTTTTAATGATAGTATATTGATGGAAGTAATTAGCTATTGTATTTTAGTTGTTGATATATGAACAATTAAAATGTGATAATCGCTAAAATATTAATTTGAGAGTATTACTGCAGCTACCCTCTGTTTTAGAGAGGAGCTACTTGTGAATTATGTCTACATGGGATCTGCTAGTAGGGATGGCCACAGGGATGGCCAATAATTGACTAGCTCCACCCCTAACACTCATCAGATGCAGTGTTTATAATGGCCCTAGTAGGTAGAACCTAAGCACCTCGAATGCAAAACAACACAAACATGATCATTGGTGATCAATCCGCTTGAGCAATCACAATAATGAGCTTGTTTAGTCTTGCTAAGAGTAAATTTAACATTCTGTGAATAATCCAGAGTAAAAGAAAAGGTCTTTCTACATTTTAAATTCTAGCAGGAAAGGACCAGGTTTTATGCGAAAGAAGTTAAGAAAGCAGCTTCGCTGTCATACATTTTTTTTTTCTTCCTGGGATTCCCTAAAATAATTGCAGGTCAATTTGCTCCTTTCTCAGCGTGACGATGCAACCTTCAGAGATAGCAAGCAGCTTTTATTTGTGCCCAACTTTTTCTGTTACAATAAAAGAAAACTTTAAGGTAGAAAAAAGAACAAAGGAGGCAAATTAGCATGTTCTGCAGCCATGGAAATATAGTTTCCCTGCAAATAGCTTCCTCCTGTTTTTTAATCCTGTGACTTTATTGTAAATCCTGTACTTTGAGAATATATTAAGTATGACATCTTTTCCAGAGAGCTCAGAAAGATCCAATAGCGTTAACAAAGCGTGCAATAATTTGAAATACGTCCAACCTTTGAGTTTCTGACCTTTTGAATTAACATAGTTGAACTACACTGAAAATGAAATTCAGAAGAGCAAACACATGACAGTCAGTTAACAAATACGATGGTTTCTGTTACTATTTATACAACATAATGCATATAATATTTTAATAAACTCTTAAAAAACTTGTTTTTTTATTTTAATCTATGAACTTTTGATGATTGAAGATATGGTGGCTAGGTCCCATTAAGCCTTTTTGCAAAGACAAAGTTAAGGTACTCACGTTCCACAGCTGACCAGGATGCTTCCCACTCTGTCGGTGAAACCATAGGCACTCAGGCTGGGAACGTCATCGTCCATGATCTCCATCTTGCGACCCTTGTATTCTCCGACTTCATATAAGCAGATCTTGTGCTCCTCAGGATCCTGTAGCATGTTGGATGAACAAGACAAGAAATACATTAGGGAAAAAAAATCTAAGAGAGCAAACTTTATGCTCTACTGAGAACATAGCTGTTCTCACCATCCGCACAGGCCTGAAGGACAGAAGGTAATCGTTCCTCTGATTGTTGCTCCATGAATCCCATCGGGGGTACTCACCCTTTTCCAGGATAAACATTTCACCACAAAAGTTCATCTGCTCAAAGCCCACAAATCTAATAAAGGGGAAGAAATATCAGCAAGACATGGAAAAAAATATAAGCATCTGGTTTCTTATTATGCAGAACTCTTTGTTAGCCTCCTAGAGCAGCATATTACCCTTCATAAGAGCTCTGCTTAGCCTCTGATCCCGTTCTTCTGCCTCTTGACTCTTTTTATAGATTACTGTTGAACTATTTTGGCCTCTTGTGCTTCTTTGGAGATTCAGTGGAAATAAATGAATAATAATGCTGCTCTTACTCTCTTATTTTGTGTAGTAATTTTTATTCTACTCACACAGTAACCATTCCCCTAACATCATATACACAGAGCAAAGTTGCTGCCCAGCTCTGATCAAAGTCAGACACTAATTGAAAAGCTGAAGTTCCCACCCCTGCTGCTCTCTGCAAATAGCTGCGGATAAAAGCCTCCCCTGACTGCCTAAAATGCAAAGTGAAGAAATGTCATATAATGGAGAGGCACATCTGTGAAATCACCTGCATGTTACGCACAGGAGTGGAACTTCTGTACTTAAACGTGTGGGCATGTGGTTGTCACTGTACTTACGGCCCACATTCGACACGAAGGGAGCGCACCCTGTCCATTCCCATTTCACACACATTCATGCACTCTGCATTGATCTCAATGCAGCGGCCCTGGAAGTTCTCCTGGTCGTAGACGCACATCTGATGACACAAATAAAAAGAAATGGGTTAATGGAGAAAACTTTCTAAAAAGGTAGATATTGTTATGGAGAGCCCATTTTAATCTGAAAAACACAAAAATGTATTCTTGAGTATTTTTCAGTCGGTGGTAGCTCCTGACCACCTACTCAGGAAGCTTTAAAAAAACAGCAGGTTGAAGTTGGCAGGTGAGAGCGCAGAGGGTAAGGTGTTAGGCCAGACGCTTTACACCATTTAACAAAGACGACACGATAGAGTAGCAGGAGATGTTTGAAAATCTTCAGCAGATGTGTGGGTGTACTCTGTGCACCTTGTAGGACATCTTGTCCATTGCAGACATCTTGTTCTCAGCTGCCTTCCCATCAGGCTGGGACTTGGGTTTCTCTGCTCGAGCAGACATGACTTTAAGAACAAGAAGAAGAGGCTGTGTTTACTCTCAAAATGTAGGTTTTACCTATAAAGAGTTTATAAAGACCTTTGCCAGAAACACAGAACAACCAGAGGATTTTCTAAAAAAAACTTTTTAAAGCTTCCTTTACAAGCTGGAGAAACAAACAAGTTAAACAAGTATTTCAGTTTTTAAATGTTCTATATTAATGTTCGGCTTAATGTTAACCTTTAGAATAAAAAAATAAATAAAAATGTTCAATATGTGTTATTTAAGGGAAATGTAGTAAGATACATTTTGATTTATGTTAGCAGGGACCAATAGCTGGAAAACTGGCGAAATTCAAAAAAGGTCTGAACAGCTTTGCTGGAAAGAAAGAAAGTTATTAATCAAGGGGATTTTTTTGTAGTTTTGCATTTTTTGTGGGCGGGTTTTTTTTGGCGTTTTTTCTTTATTATTAATCAAGTTTTGTGATAAATTTCTATTTTTTTTATATAACAGCTAACTAATATAGAAAGGGACAAATGTCTTAGTTTTGGTTACATTTAAGTTTAATCTTTGAGTTTTCATTCGTTTTATTTCCATGTTGTGTTATTCTAGTTATTTTTTATTGTATTTGAGTTCTTAGGTATTTCTTGTTTGCCCTCTGTCGCCCTCTTGTGTCAGTCTCCTTTTCCCTAGCTCCTTTCTAGACTCCTCTGTTTACACCTGCTCTCAATCTGCTGATTAGCCTGGTCTTTGTATCTCTCTCCCATATATACACCTCCTGCTCAGTCACTGTTGCTGGTTAGTTGTTGTCTCTTTGTCCCCTTGTTGTGATTATTCCTTGTTCTCAGTTTTTGTGGATTTATGTTTATGGATTTTTGCTTCTTAAATCTGCAAGTAACCACCTTTAGCTTCAGTATGCATTCTGTCCTGTCAAACATCCACCCAACTTGACAATAGCTTGATCTGCCTCCTGTTAAAATATATCAATTAATATTTTTTTTTCTGCTTTGCCTTATTTTGCATTTTTTGTGGGCGGGTTTTTTTTGGCGTTTTTTCTTTATTATTAATCAAGTTTTGTGATAAATTTCTATTTTTTTTATATAACAGCTAACTAATATAGAAAGGGACAAATGTCATAGTTTTGGTTACATTTAAGTTTAATCTTTGAGTTTTCATTCGTTTTATTTCCATGTTGTGTTATTCTAGTTATTTTTTATTGTATTTGAGTTCTTAGGTATTTCTTGTTTGCCCTCTGTCGCCCTCTTGTGTCAGTCTCCTTTTCCCTAGCTCCTTTCTAGACTCCTCTGTTTACACCTGCTCTCAATCTGCTGATTAGCCTGGTCTTTGTATCTCTCTCCCATATATACACCTCCTGCTCAGTCACTGTTGCTGGTTAGTTGTTGTCTCTTTGCCCCCTTGTTGTGATTATTCCTTGTTCTCAGTTTTTGTGGATTTATGTTTATGGATTTTTGCTTCTTAAATCTGCAAGTAACCACCTTTAGCTTCAGTATGCATTCTGTCCTGTTAAACATCCACCCAACTTGACAATAGCTTGATCTGCCTCCTGTTAAAATATATCAATTAATAATGATGTATTCTGATTTTTTTTTTTTCTGCTTTGCCTTATTTTACTGTTTATATCTCTACCTTTGTTCTTGGTACTTTTTAGAATAAAAAGAAAAACAATTACAAGAGGCATTGCTGTTATTGTGTCTGAGGCATGCTGAAATCCCTTTCTTCTCTCTCTGCTCTTTGTAAAAATACAAAAAGAGGAAAGGTGACTGATGTAGATAAAAGTTCTGTCTCCTGAGACCCACCTTCAGCAAACGTTTAACTTGCAAAAGAGAACAAGGAAGCATACAAAGCAAAGCAAGAGCTGTTTTTTTAAAGCTGTAACAAGAATATCAGTCAGTCTGTGCAAACTTTACCACAGTTGTTCATAGCTGGTTTGAGCGCAAAACAATCAATGTTTTTCATCCATAATCAAACAAAGAGAAATCCCAACAGACAAAACAAAGTGCAGAAAATTGCTAAAAAAAAATCCTTTCTGCTGTCTGAAAACATTGCTGTCGTTTCAAAACATGAGTTTTACAATATTCTTTGATTAAGACTCAATGTTGTTGTTTTTTTATTAACAATACTGTAATTGTGGTTAACAGTATCACATTTAATGATCAAATTTTGACTTCTAGTTTGAACAGACATCAGCATAAATATCTGGTGTCTATCTTCCTCCCTTGTTTTCTTTTTTGTGTGGTGTTGATCAATGTCTTACCTATGGCAGTGTGTGCGCAAAGGAGTGGACTGGTGGTCAGTGTGGGAGGATGAGGGGCCAGTGCAGCTTTTATATGCTGGCGGCTGGAGTGAGGGGATTATACAGACAGAAGCAAACCCGCTGAGCTCACAGCCGCTATAGAATAGAAATACCCCATCATCAAAGAGAGAAAAACAGGGGATACCAGCTGAAATAAAAGAAGACTAAACCAAAGAAATATGAGCAACAGAGATTCCCTTTTTGTTTCATCAACAGGACTTAATGAAAGAAAAACCACTAAAACAAAAGCTTAATCTTTGACTAAATTTGCATATAAAGTGAGAAACTTACTGTAAAACCACATTATGGTCCATATTGACCATACATATAACTAATACTTATAATCAAAATGAACAAATTCTTTTTCACTAAAAATACAGTTGTGAATAAGTGCAAAAACATATTTTGTCATAATAAGAAACCAGCACTTTTGCTTCTTGCGAAGTTACTGAAGTAGAGACACTTCAGCTACAATGGCAAATACAACCAATAGGATCAAGAGTTCTTTTTGTTCTTTTTATTGTTTTTTTAGGGTTGTTATATATAAAATGTTGCCTTGCAAACCTGATGAATTGTAACAAGATTTTTGAATTGACATATATATGGAAATGAAATACATCTTACCAGTAGCCAATAGATGCATTAGCCTCAATAGGGAAATTTTTTGAACCAATGAAATGCAGCGATGTGTATGACGCCAAAGCATCAACCAGAGGTAGAAGGCTGGGGCAAAACAAACTCAGCTGTACCCGTTTTAGCTGAAATACCCTCTATTTCATATTTAAAGGAATAGTACACCCAAAACATGATTAGCCTTCATTTTCTACTCACCCCCATGCTGAACAACACTTTGGAGTACTTTTTTGATATCTCAAATGCATCTGGAGATCTGGGAGGCTTCTTGCTGTCTGCTGACATTCAAATAATGGAGGTCTATGGTGCCCGAGGCAGAAAGGTCCATAAAAGTCCACAAAAAACGTGCCAATATTCCTCCATACTGCTCGTCCAATGTATTCCAAGTGTCCTGAGTTGGTAGCGTCCATAATTTACTCGAAACAAAGTCATTTAGAATGTTTTTAGAGCATAAACAGTAGTGTATAGGATTTCCTAAAAGCGTGTTCACGAGTCTACGGAAACCGCGGCAGACCAAACCAGACGAAAGTGCGCATTCAGCGTCTGCTCTGCCGATAATGCAAGCGTAGAAGAAGAAATGTGCTGTTTACCTGTGCAAAGAAAGAAACAACGAAAGAAAAATGTCTGAGGACTTCAGTGTTGAGGAAGAGCATGAGTCCTTTGCCGAGCTGAATGCGCACTTTCGTCTGGTTTGGTCTGCTGCGGTTTCCGTAGACTCGTGAACGCGCTTTCAGGAAATCCTATACACTACTGTTTATGCTCTAAAAACATTCTAAATGACTTTGTTTCGAGTAAATTATGGACACTACCCACTCAGGACACTTGGAATACATTGGACGAGCAGTATGGAGGAATATTGACACGTTTTTTGTGGACTTTTATGGACCTTTCTGCCTCGGGCACCATAGACCTCCATTATTTGAATGTCAGCAGACAGCAAGAAGCCTCCCAGATCTCCAGATGCATTTGAGATATCAAAAAAGTACTCCAGAGTGTTGTTCAGCATGGGGGTGAGTAGAAAATGAAGGCTAATCATGTTTTGGGTGTACTATTCCTTTAAAGAACAATCCAAAAGGACTTTTTCTTTGGATGGGAAGATATTTGTGCTTCCGACCAGATTTGCAAAGACTTTGATTTATTCATTAACTCTGCTAGTTGTGAAACAACTCAAGAATGTGATATGTCTGAGCTGCTACTGCTGCTGTGATTGGCTAAAAACTCCACATGGGAGGCAGGTACCCAATCAGCTCGAAGAATCATACTGAATGTCTATCAAGGACATTTTTTCAATTCAAAATGAATTTTCCACATTTTGAATTGAAAAAGCTTTCTGAATGGGATTTAAAACGTCTGTATCTAGTTTTGACTTTGATATACTGTTTTGAGCCATGAAAACACCTTAATCCAAATATTACCACTGCAGCACTGTGGTCGGGTTGTTGTCATGCAGGGAGATGAACATCAATCCCAATCTCTGGCAAACTGGAAAGCATTTTGTACAATTTGCACTTGTATTTATTGACATTCATCTTCCAATTTAACTCTCATTAGTGTTCCCATTACTGCTTAGCAAAAATGTAATCAAACTATGATGAGTTTGCCAACATGTTTTAATCAAATATAGAAATTACAGCTGAAAAAATTAATTGGAATAATTGTGATTAATCAGTTATTAATTGCCAAATAATCAAGTAATTGATTAATCATTAACTGGAGTTCAGAGACTGTAAAATATGCCTTTAGGTTACATTTTGTATTTAAGATTAAAGAAACCTTGTTCGTCTGTCAATATGCTCTATCCAAAACTCTGCAAGTGATCGTTTTAGTTTAAGCTGGTATAATTTCTTAAAAATTCTAAAAAAAAAACTTTTGCCATCCAATTATCAATCAATTAATTAAAAATATAATTGAGAGATTAATCAATTTGCAAAATGATTGTTAGATGCAGCCCTAATAGAAATCTTCTATATTGAGTGATCGATTTATAGAACACAATAATGGCAACACAAAGTGCTTTACATAAAACAAAAACATGAGGCGATGAAAACAGAAGGAAAGATGATTACTTGTTGTGGTTTTTTGTTGCTTCATTATCTATCCAAATTCAGGTGATGAAGTGAATAGTGCTCTGTAATATATTTTTGATCCTGTTTGAGTGAGGTAAATTCTTTCTAGTATGTTTCTTAGTCTGCATGTCGTTTCACTAATGTTCCCTAACAACCCACGGAGGCTTTCACAGAACAGCTTTGGTTATGCTGGCATTAAATCACACACTTGTTACTCCACATCTTATGTCTCTACAAGGTGCCAGGACAACATAGTTATATTTTTACCACATCCAAAGTTTTGGCAGTGACCTGCCTCAACAATGACAACAACATGTTAGCTGAATATCTTTTTATAATTCCACCTGATTTATCCAAATTTGTTTTTGTACTATTGAATTTACAGAGGGACTATAAAGTCGACTACAAGCATAATATTAGTGTAATAGCAGGCAGTTGGCCCAGCTTCATACAGTTAGGCTTCTCACAAAAATATTCCCCTCTGTTCCTGTCAGGGCTGTAATAAAAAAGGCGTTGGGTAAAACAATAACGGGAGAAGCAATAAGCAGGGAGAAGCAATAACCTTATTGTACCTTTGGGTGACCAATGGGGTTCTGTGAAGGCAAGGACAAACACCAATCTAAATCTCTCCCATGAACACTGTTGGGGAAGGTCATTAAATTAAAAGCCCTCTGTCTTTCCCTCCAGTGCGGGTAAGGATAATATTGCATTGGGGCTGGGATGGAAAAAGAAACACCCATGAGCGGCTTATTTTATACAGAGCATGAGGGTAACAGAGATATACAAAACATGAGTTTTGCAGGCGAGGCCATGTGATGTGCAGCATCTCATGAACACAGAAAGGAAGCTGAGGCCACAGCTGCGCTCCAGCTGAGACCCCAGAGGATGACGTAAACCTCTGTCATATTCTTTGAGAGCTTACTTCCTGTGCTTTGAATTTGGTCAAAGAAATAGGAAAATTATTGATAAAATGTCAGATATCCTTTGTAAGCGCAGAGGGAATAGTAATTAGACAAAAGGCTGAAGGGGCCTTTTGGAATTAAAACAGCTCGGATAACTCTCTGGATGATCAAAAAAATTATTCATCATTATTTAAATCTAGCTCATTTAAAAATACTAAAGTACATGCAGTTTAGTGAAAAAGAAGAAGACTGTTTTTTTTCACCTAAGGACTTCTCAAACCCTTACAGGAATACATTTATATTTATAGAATTATAAGATAAATCAACTGTTAAGTATGGAAATGTAAATACCACATTGATTACATTTTATCAATAAGATTAATCTTCTTATTTCTTTGTTGTCCTAGCTTTTCAAGAAGATGCAGAATCTGAGAGAAGATCTAAATGATAAATGACCTGTAAAAAACCTCTAAAAGACCAGATGGCGTATTTTCAGGTAAGGATGCTTTACGCTCTTTACACTACATTCATTCAATCATCCATTCATGCTCACATTGACTCACCAACGGTGATAAGCCTCACTGTCATTGCTTCCCTGGGCCGCTCTTACAAGATAATCAAAATCTATAGGCCAGCGACCCACCTAACTTAAATAATGGTAAAACACTAGCCTGACGTAGTCGTACTCAATTCTAGTCAGAATATGAGTCTGATACTGCTCCATAGAGCTGTGATTATGGGGCGTATTTCGAACGAACCAGAAAAAAAAAATGCCTCTGCACTCAATTGGATAGACCTACAACCAATAAGAGCAACGGAGTGCATGACGTATGTTAAGCGATGCATAGTTGTTGTCAACAAAAATCAAAGCGTGCAGTTACACGCCTAGAATAAGAAGATGAGCGTGAACGATTTTTTGCTGGTGTTGCAAAAAAATTTATTTGCTGTCGATATCCTCTAGAACAGACCTAATAGCAGAATCTACACACCTCAACTCTCCAGCGGCAGCCATTGTTGTCACTCAAGCGCGCTTTGGTGACGAGGTTGATTACGTTACTGTTGATCATCTGTCCATCATCGTATAAAGCCCGCCCTGACAATTTGATTGGCCCGCCAGATATTGTGCTAGCATACTCGCGCTACTGTTGAGCAATGCCAGACTGAAGCTCCCGACCTCAAACGTTTTGGGCGGGACTAAGTTCAGAATGGCACCCAGGCTAGTAAAACACATCTGACAGTGGATAATATAAAAAGGAATTTAGTTTCTTTGCATTTTTTAAATTAGTTTAGTTTACTCTTTCTTGTCATCTTCTTCTTATCCAGGATGCCCTTCCTGAACAGTGAAGGGGTTTCAGTGCTCAAATGAATCTCAGAGGCTATGTTGTCTGGGGGCCTAAATGGCCCTGGTAGGGTCTTGGAAGGGAAACAGGCTCTTAATGATGACTAAGATATCGAAGGCACGTGACGTTGCCAGCGACGGCAGAGTCTGGACCCCACTATGGAGGCAGGGGGTGGGTTTTTTGGCAATCGCGTCATGGTTGGGTTCTTTCCCAAACGGCCAAGCCAAGTCCCAACAATTCAATGCCATCCAACAGTAGACCCACCATTTGCAGTGGGTACCATGAGGGACCTGTGTTAAGAGGATTGGGCAACGAAGATGGATTATTAATGTATCCTTATCAATTACACGTTTGTTCGAAATCATGAACTGAAGAACGAGATTACGTTTGTCCCTTTCAGAATTTTTAAATGTTTAAAAGTTTATTTTTCTTTTCATTTTTCCACACAGGTCTGTTTGACACTTTGTCTTAAAGGGATGGTGTGTAAGATTTCCCTTCAGTGGTGTGCCCAATAATTTACAAAGGAAAGACTGTTCCAATCCTGCTATGCCTGCAAGACCTTCTACGGAAACCAAGGAGTGACATTTTGCTGTTTCTGACCTACGAGACACATCATCCTCAGTCAGTCTTTTCAAATCAGCTAAAATAAACAATAAAACATGTGGAACATTTCTCTGAAAACAGGGCTGAAAGAAGTTTATGCTCATTAGCTGGTATGACTTAAAATAACAGCAACTGATAACTGTTGCATCTAAGCTTGTTGGGTGTAGGCTGAACTAATTAGTCGTCTCTGCAGGGGGGGGGCAGAGTCAGCTTAATCACCCTCTACATATCAGCTAAAATAAATGATGAAGCACATGGAAAATCTGAAAGGCGCTTAGTTATTTCATAAAAATAAACAAACACTGCCGTGTTTCTAACATAACAACTCATTAAGCTTCACTGTTATATTGGTTTACTCTAACTATCCAGCAGAAAGCCTGGAACCTGCATGTACGTTTTGAAGCCCAGCTCTATCATAAATTGTCTGCAATCAACTGGTTTCCTTAGATAGAAAACTTTGAATCAATTTGACTGTATGATCTGCTTGAATTGTAAAGTGCGTTGAGATGACATGTTGTGAATTGGCCTTATAGAAATAAACTGAATTGAATTGAATCTGGTCAAATTTGCACAGATTCAGACTCTTTTTATCCAGCTGTTACTTCTTTTTCTTTATTGTTTGTTTCTCTTACGGATGGTCCTCATTACAACTAGTGTTGCACCGATAACGATACCAGTATCGGGCAGGGCATCGGTGAGTACCAACAAATAGGGCGCCAATACCAATTTGAGAGCCAGAAGTTTATTCAACTATTGTCACCCATTCCAGGTGGGCAAAAAAAAGTTCTACTGGATTTACTTTGTATTAGTCTTTTTCCTGCTTCACAAAGGTAGGCAGCAGCTTGACAAAGCCACGATGGCAATTATTTTACATCCAAGTAGTATGCAGTTATTCATATATGCACACACACACATCAATTTCAAATAGATGGTATCGGTATCGGCCAGTACTGCACATCCAGGTATCGGGTTTCAGGACCAAAAAATGGCATCGGGGCAACACTTATTACAACTGAAAGTGGATAATGGAATGAACTGCGGCCGTTATTGCCTGTTTTAAACTCCTCCCCCCGAAGACATGTTTTCAGTTAGAGGTAAAAGGCTTAAGGCTGACAAGTTTGTCCCATTTTGGCTCGTCTGATCAAAAATGGCGATGCAATATGGCGTCTCACGTTTGGTGTATCAGTGTATTTAGTATCTAGTAATTTCATGAGAATGCTTTTGTTTCTGAGTATCAGAATTTCTCTGATTATGTATTTATTAAAGAAATGCTTAATTTTAACTAATAATAAATTACATATTGAACTCACTCTTCCTTAAATGTGAAGCTTATCTAAAAAACACAGTAAGTAGGAACTAGTAGCAGCGAATAACATGACTTTTATATGGTTTCTGTTTGGGTGTGTCAGACTTAATTTGATTGGTTACTTTTTTACTTTTTTGTACCTTTTTATAATGGCTATTAAATTCTCCTTTGATTTCCTCTAGATCAGCGAGAGAGCTTTAAAGGTTGGGTTTCTGTGGCTGAGCTGCTGCAACTATTAATCTAATTATCTATTAATCTCCAAGTAAAGTGAAACATGATGGTTGCAGTGGTGTAGAGCACACACTCAGTGGACTTAAGGGCAGAGGAGATGGGTTTTTCTTTTATGACAATTATTCTCTTGCTTTCCAGTGGATGAGTCTCAGTTTGATAGATGTCATAAGAGCAGAATGTGTTTATTATACTGTAGGGTCGGTATTTTTAAAAGTGTCTTATCAGGTTGTATGGCCTTATGAATTTCTAAGCCAGTAGCCCAATCTGGTTATGTAAAAAGGTCTTCAGGTTAAATTATCAGGCCCTGTTGTATTTTAACATTTAATTTCTATGTTTTACCTTTTTTCCTAAATATACAAAGCATTGTATATTTAACATAACTGTTGTATATTCAACATAACAACACCCTGTGATCAGAGGAACAATATTGAGCATGTGTGTAATATGTAAAAACGGAAGGACCTGGAGATATATAATATATCGCTGGAAGACTAAATAATGCTGAGTGACTCAGCAACGCCTAACTGAAGAAAGGCAAGAAGTCCAAGATCGAGAGAGAAAAAGACCAAAAAAAATATGGCTCCATGCAGTGTTGTTTTTGACAGCCATCATAGTACGGAAACTATTATTAGTCTTAGTCACATTTTAGTAATTATGATATGTGATAGTTTTAGTCAATTTTATGTTGTAAAAAAAGTTAACCTTTAAAATTTCGAATAACAGCCAGATTCTTATCTTTACCAGACTGAAAGCTCTTGCCTATATACTACAATTGTTTGTGAAATAATGCCCTACGTTATAAACAAACGTCTCACAAAAGCTGTAAAATATATATATATATATATATATATATATATATATATATATATATATATATATATATATATATATATATTTTTTTTTTTTTTTTTTTTTTTTTTTTTTTTTTTTTTCTAATAACAAATATATAACGGTTTTATGCTTTTTGATACTTTGGTACAATTAAAGTGGGTGACTAAGCACTTTTAAGGAATGGGGCACCACTTCTTACTTTAAGTGAAGAATGATCAGTGTTGCAAAATACAGAGTATTTCTGACCACCTTGTGGCCACAATTCGGGTATGTCTTGGTTTGGTTCCAAAATGACTGCACTGATGAGCAAAGTAGTACATTATTCATAAATAAGTTTGGTTTAGAAAAACTTGACTGGCCTACATCCAGACCTTACTTCAACCACACATAACACCCTTGGGATAAATTAGGGTAAAGGTTTATTGGCCAAAACCTGTCTGACCGCACAATTGCTTTTCTGAAAGAATGTACAAAAAATTCAAACTAACATAACCTTAAACCCAATGGAGACCATTCCCAGCTAAGTTAAAGCTACTACAGCTAAAAGCATGGGACATCATCATGTTAACCATTTTGGATTCAGAATTAGATCTTATTCAAGATCTTTTCTCATGTGCTATATAATTAGAGACAATATTGATGTATGATGCAAAAACTTGAGAACTAAACCCATTTTTTCCTTATTTTTTTATACATTTTACCTGTGTTAAAGTAGTGATAACAATATCTCAGAAGTATTATCGAGGCTTGCTATTTTATTATTTCATTATAATTTCACTCAGCCATGTCTCCACTCAATTTGTATTCATTGCCTAATCCCAGCCTCCTTTATTTATTTACTTAGAAGGCTGGATCACATCCTGACTTATTTACAGTCAACCTATCCTTATCTGTCTTGCACAGGAGAATTTTATGCTTGACAAAGGGCAGTGCGTCAACACAATACAATAATTTAAAAAAGTCAGCACTAATGCATGCATGTTAAAACAATATAAATCTGTTCATTCTAAAAATCCTGAAAGACCTTTTAGCATTTATCGGTTTCTGCTCATCTCCTGGTGGTTTAGTTTACTCATCTGGATCTTTTAAAGCTGAGTCTGCTAGGACTGAATTTCTACGACTCATTCATTAAATCCCAGTTCTGTTTGTCCTTCACCTCATCAAACCAAACGTAGCACAGTAGGGTTAAATATAACTGTGTGCATTTGTCATGACTAATATGCATCATGTTGCAAAAGTTGTATTTCTGTTGTATTTTCTTCTAAAATAAGAAAACTCACACAAATTCTAGATGGCCCGATTGATACTTAGAGCTGCAATGTCAGCATTGTATAAAAAATAGAAGTGTTTTTTTTTGGACATCTACAATAAGAATTGATTTATTGTCTTGTTTATGATTCTTTTTTTTATCTACTTTTTGTCTGTCAGTAACATTCTGCTGTTGCTGTAAATCAGTTTACCAATTAATCTAATAAATGTTTTGTATCTCTCTTTTCCTCCTGCATGTGTTTCTCTGCTAACTTGCTACTGTTTGACACTCTGTTAGTGCTTAACTTCAGTTCCACATGCTTCAAACAGCTAATAATTTCTTACAGCTACATTGTTCAAGTGACATCTATATCTTGGAAGGAAACCCAGTGAAACCTTTTGCTTCTTCGGGGCTCTGCCACTACATAGCACTTTAGCCGAGTGTCCAGGTGATGCAGTTGTTGGGAGGAATTTGCCGACTCATACCCTGCACACAAGGCCCCCTGCACATGGATTCTATAACTAGTTTGTGACTATTATTATGATTTTTGGGGGGGGGGGAAACTAAAACTTATTTTATTTGATTTAGGGTCAACAACCTTAAATTAAATCACAGACAGGTCACACCTTCATTTATTTTACTTTATTTAATCTCACTCAGACATTGGCAGTTCTTGACATGCTCCTGTTATGGCCCCTATATTGATGACAAAATATTAAATAAATTTATGATGATGATGATTGGTTTATTGGATCCATTTCAGTTTTTACCTGTGGAGGTTTACTTTAATGCTGATTTTAATATTAGGGTGTTACACTTTTAGCTTTGGCTGCATTGAAATCGTGGTTCTTATCTGATGTGTCGGGGTCTGGAACCTGCAACTTCACAGCAGCAAGGGCTTCTTTCATTATGTGGCTAACTTAAATTTTTACTTAATTCTTTTGTTCTTTGCCTTAATAAACACACAAAAACAATACCCTGGCCCCATCCTGACCTCCCTAGTACATATGGTCTAGAACTATCACTGTACTCATATTATAGATTTGGGATTTGATCATCTTAAACTATATAATAAACATTCAGGTTCTTTTCACTAGTTATAAAAAATATTATATTTACTTCCCTTATTATTCTAGCAAACCTGACATTGTGTATTGTACAAAGGTGGCATCTTTAAAGAAGCCATACAAGCCTGAAATAAATAACCACACCAACTTCATGGCAAAAATGTCAGCACTAGATGAATAAAGAAAATATATTTCAAAGTTGTTAAAGAAATTTTAATCTTAAAGAATGATAAAGAAAGATCAGCATTTACTATAAACATTTCTTTAAAAAATAAATTTAGTGTCTGGGTGTGATCTATAACAAAGAGTGCACATTATTGTCTATAAAAAAAAAAAGAAATCTCCATAAATAAGTTATTACGATAATTTCCATCACAGCCTTGTTTATAACTTTTTGTTTGAATATTCAGGCATGTGTGCAAATTTGACTCCTAGTGTCACTCAAGCATGTAATAGGGAAAATGTTTTTATGGGAATGCCCTTTTGCAGATTAAAAAACATATTCCCAATTAGGTTTTTACGATTAATAAGATCACAATATTTGCTGCAGAACTTAAAAACATGGTAGTGGACTTCCCTAATTGCCATTTTTATTTATGTTTTTGTAGTCCAACACTCAGGATCCTGAAGCTACAAGTGGATAAGTGAAATATCCTGTTTGGTGTATCAGCCAATCTTGTTCATTACACTGTACCCCAGTTATCGTAACCTGACTCCGCCAGATGGATTTCGTCCGCATATCCATCTGGAAACCTTCCGTAGATGTAATTTTGGGAAGGGGCAAATATACTGGTTAGCTGATTGGCCTATGTTGGGGATAGACGGGCCAAATAAACCAATCAGATCAATGAAGCAAATGACGTAACAGAGCAACGACGAAGAGGAGCCAATTGATAGATCAAACTCTTGCCGAAACCAGTCGGGAGAAGAGCAAAAACATATTTTCCTCTGAGAAAAGCCTCCAGAGAAGTGTTTTGCTCTTCTTTCAGTGAAGAAATACTCTGTAATTCCGATAAAACTTGCTCGATAGCCAACTAACGCTAGTTTCATCGGCTGAAGCCGCTATGTTCTTTAGACTGAACTGTCGCGCTTCTCGTTGCGTCACACCTCAACCCGCCTTAAAGCCAATGCTGATTGGACGTTCGTTTGGTGAACGGCTCCAAATTTTCTTCAACGGAGAGTCTCCAGACTGATTAGCGAGTGAAATCTTGAAAGCTTGCGAGATCAGGATGGTCTCACGAGGCTACAGTTATCGTGCCATGAGATAAATTTATCTCTAGTATCAAACTACAAAAAATTGCCATACAGCCAGCTGATTTTAAGATGTATGTTTGATGTTCTTGCCATAATAATAGTCATAATATAAACATGAATGACCCAAAGTGAGTTTTAATTTGAAATTAGTTTCTAATTTGAGCCTAACGATCAGCTGACGTATATTGATGTTTGTAATGATATAACGGTAAATATTTCCTGGATAGCAGTGACCGCTGCTGCTCTCTGAAACAAGGCAGGCTCGATAGTGTTAATTAAAGCCATATGTAACATGTTGAAACACTTCAAACACATCACTACAACAGGTGAAAATAGCTGCTTTAATGCTCACTGATATAGTTAACTCCAGAAACCACGGCAAGAGTTCAGCACAAGACGACTGTTCTGAATGGATGATCACTTTTCCTGCTCGACTCAGGAAAACCTTCTCACTGTCTGGCCACTGTCAGTCAAACATCCTTAAGTATGTTGGCCAATCAGTATCGAGCAGCCAGCTGCATGAGCTGCCCCTGCTCAATAGACCCCCTTGGAGGTCTAGACTCACTGGAAGAGATGTCTTTTGGTGTGTTATTCGATCAGGGCTCTACTTTCTCGCTGTTTACCTTGATATACTGAGGCTCCGACCTCAACAGCAATTTCACATTGAGGCTGACAGCCAGAGTCCTGCTGCTCCAGAGCGGAGGGGAGATTGCATCTGAAAGCAGAATAAACAGCTGATTAATGTGCAACATAGTAATTAAATCAGCCGCATTATAGCATATATTTAATGCAGTTTAATGACTTAAATTAAAAAAATTTGACATTGCTTATTTTACCAATAATTTCACAACTTTTTCAGGAGAGGTTTACCCTCCCGAGTATTCATTGAGAAATCCCCACTGCTGGATTGTCTAGCAACCTTCACTTCAGAAAGTTTTGTCTGCAACCTCAGCAGCTGTATTTTAAATAGTTGGTAGGATATTTTATTTATAGTCCATTTGTTCTCAGTAGAATTAGAAAAGTCTTTGTTACAACATATTTGAGCTTTTTTCTGTATGATCATTCTATTTACTGTACCCTGTTTGATTAGATGTGTGTTGACTGTGTTCATTTTGACAAGCTTTCCCCTTGGCTTGAGCAACTGCTCCCAAAAGCATCTGTGCATGTGTGTACAGGTAATCATAGTCAGCCCTGGTGCAATTTCAAAATCCTGTTCATTCTCAGGCTATAGCCATCATCCATTGTTCATTTGTACGATAGCACTGCTGACCTATACGATTAGATAAAAACAGCCCCAGCATTCATGAGCTGCACCACTGTGAGTCCTGTCTATATGATCTGCTGAATCAACTGGGCACTCGAACAAGGACACAGCATTGGATAGAACTGGAGCACTGAACAGTATCATTACCACAGAAGCCTGTTTCCAAAACATGCATCAAGTTAGTCACTTCTAGCTAGAAGACCTATGGAAAGCCCCAATTTCCTATATATTTGACAAAAAGCATTATATTCACCTCTTTATTCCAATAAATAAAAGAGTATAAATAAAAAACATTGAAGGTTTGAAAGGTGATGGTTTGCCATTGTCAAAAAAAAAGAGTAGTTTCAGATTAATTAATTTGAAACTGTTAGGAATCATGTTTGTGTGGGTTGTGCTTTTGTTTGTTTTTTCCCTCCACCACCAGGTGGCGCCTGGTTCTCGTTGGCCTCCTCACACACCTGCGGATGGTTACCTCATTAACGGAGAACTCTTAAGCTGCTGACTGCCACTACCTCGACGCCAGAGTGTTTGCCAGTTTTGGGTACTCTAGCCAAGCTGAGTTTTGCTGAATCAAACTGAGTTTTGTTACCGGAGTCTAATCTTGTTGTTTTTGTCTTTGCCTCTCAGCAGGAAGTCATCCTGCAAACTGGATGTTTTGGACCTTCTTCCCCCTGGAAGGATTCTCTGAACATCAAACTGAGCTGAAGATTCAAACTGGTGGTTTGGATCTACTTTTCCCCAAGGATTGTTTGGGCTTCTCTCTGAGCAGGGGATTCATCTCCACAAGAAACCGTTCAAGAACCGCAGGAAATCTTGTCAGCTCCTCCGTTCCTCAAGGAAACACCTCAAAATGGTTAAACCCTGTCCGCCCTCCAATGAACAAGTCTATTACTGGAACAACCCACACTGACTGGATTCAACGAAATACACCTTTTTCTGGAAACATGAGTCCTGTTGCCTTTATTCCCTTCTTCAAATCAAAGACTCAAATTTCCCTCTGAGCCTGAACTAACCGCAGAACCTTCCCCTTCACTTTTCAGTCCCGGTTCGACAGTGTTCAGAGCAGCACTGGACTCCTCTTTACCAACTCACAATAAAACCTGTTAAACTTTTCCCTGGTCTCTCTGTTTGGTTTTCTACATGTGGGTCAGATATTTAGATAAAATCATGACAGAAACTTTCTTTAATCGGTTTTATAAGGGGTGAGTTATTTCCAAAATATTTGTGATTTTGGAAATAACTCGACATGTTTAAACAAGTTTGATGACGTTTTCGGTTTTATACAGTAGCCCAACAAAGCCTTGTTTTATATAAAACCTTGACCTCAACGCTATTCCTGACATTTTGAAAAGCTTCCTGGATGGGAAGCGAAACATCTTCAAACTTGGAAACAATGACTTGGATGACGGAGATCCTTCACCAGCATTTATCAGGGTGTTCTGCTTAGTGGAAACTGATGCACCTTACATCCGTCTTTTCCGCACTATAACCCCCTACTTTTTTCCCCTGCTTTAAACCATGCGGCTTATACTAAGATGTGGCTTTTAAATTTTACCTAACTGTCAGGAGATGGAAGTCAAGTTGGAAATCTAAGGGAGGACAGGTCAGTAGGTATGTGCGGCTGATATATGTATGTTTACAGTTTTTTTAAAAACATTGTGGACATGGCTTACAGTGAGGTGGTTCTATGGGAAAATGTGGTAGATTGATGGCATCATCCAGGCCGAGAGCACTTAGTGAAAACAAATCATTCTGATAATCCTAAAAATGGGAGAGTAAATGAGGCAGAAAAAAGTTTGCTATATTCAATGTAAGTAAATACCTTTTTTCCAAATCTATTCAGCTCTATTTTCCACACCTGCATTCACCTACAAACACATGTATTCAGAAGCAAAGTGAGTGCATAAAAATAGGCTTACAACATTCAACATCTACATAACATAATGTTGTGCTAAAAGTTGAGTCTGTGGTTTACTTACTTATATTCTGTGTAATACAAAAATGCATCAATGTTTTCATGGTTCCATTTATTGTTACTTACTGTTAGTATGATAATTAAAAATAGATCTGATTTCTTTTTACATTTAATACTTGATTTTATCAAATATTTATATTTTGTCAAATAAATTATTTAAATATCCCAAAAATCAGGATACAGCAAAAAGAGAGCAAGACACCCTTATCCAGTTTATTCTTATTCTATTTAATGATCTTTTAGTTATCAGGCTCCTCGCCCTCAAACCAACTACCAGTTTAAGTTATTGAGGCGGAAAAACATTCCCTTTGATGATGTTTATAGTTAGAGTGGCTCCGGTTATCCTGATCTTTCTCTATAGTTATGCTGCTATAAGCTTAAGCTGCTGGAGGACATAGAAATTATTTTTTTTCATTCTATCTCTATTCTCCCATTCTGCAGTATTTTTCAGTTCAACCACTAAATCTTGGTTCTCTCAGCTTTTTCTCCTCATCTTCATCTGGTCTGTTCCTGTTTTGCCGTAGCACCATCCTGGATGGA
Source organism: Cyprinodon tularosa (assembly GCF_016077235.1). Classification (NCBI taxonomy): domain Eukaryota; kingdom Metazoa; phylum Chordata; class Actinopteri; order Cyprinodontiformes; family Cyprinodontidae; genus Cyprinodon; species Cyprinodon tularosa. Next base: position 694,044 of record NW_024038989.1, on the reverse strand, counting down.
AATATCAGTTTGGCTGCTGCTATCAACAATTATAATTATGGATAATGGAGTTGGGTATGTTTTTCAGTCTGTTTTCTCTTTCATCCCTTTGGGCATGAAAAAATGGCTGAGAATTGATCTGCCTAAAATGAGGCAGATGAACTGTTTCTTTCTTTGTTGACAGAGCCACATATGGAACTAGTGTAATCCAACCTTTTATAATATAACAAGTGTTTATGGATCAGTGCTGTTATGTTCTCTTTTTTCAGTCTGCTTCTGTTCCTTGAATACCCAATCAGCCTCAGCAGAAGGCCGCTCACACTGAATCTGGTACAAAAATCCTCCTGAAGCCTCATGAAGTGAGAAGTCTATATTTACAGAAATCTGTCTGTATAATGTCGGCTGCCTATTTAATGTTCAAAATGTTTGTAGATTACCTTTCTTACCAACATACCTGATATTCTCAATTTCATCAAACATCTGCAGCTGGCAGACACTTGAGAATCGTGACTTCTAAGTTTAGTTCATCCTGGAGTGGAAAGCATACACACAATCCTAGCACACTTCGTACTTCATGTTGTTTTGCCCCAATTACTGTGTGGTGAGTTTCACTCTTTAAAATATAGAGGTTTAATCATTAAGGACCTTTGCACCTCTCTTGCAGGTCCATTAATAATAATAACAGGTAATAATAACTTTCCACAGTCTAAACAAAATAGCTGTGTGAAAATATTTAAGATGGAGAGCTTCATGGGGAGCAGCAGCACGTCGTGTAATGACTGGGTCCCTTAAGGTCATGGGCTAATAGATGACTTAGGTGGGTTGCACGCATTTGCAAAGCAAAAGTCAGATTATTGAGAGTTATGTCATCGTGCAGAAGGGTATAAGATATTTAATAGACAAGGTGAAGAAAGTAAAAAGCACACTATATTTTGAAGTAGAGACTGATAATACAAAGGTATCTTCATTGAGATACTTTCATCACAAGAAAGCTTAAAGTCTCATTTTCTTGCAAGCAGCACTCATTACCTCAAGTATTCAGAGAAATTTGAAACAGATGTGTTTTTAGATGTAATTCACCATAATAAAAAAGGGAGCAGACAAAGACATTTCTTAGAAAACAATAAACAATGGATATGTAAAATTGAAAGGACTGGATGAAGCACTTGGAAATGCATACAGAAAGATCCTTCGACTGTCAGGAGAAAGCAAACAGAGCTCAGGCATTACATTCAAAATCCCATAACAGGCAAACACATGGTGAGAAAAATAAATAAGAAAAAAAGGCGTTTATTTCAATGTTGTTTGTTTTTTTCCAAATCATTTTCAACAAAAAGTTGATCAGACCTCCAGATTGTATCGAAGCTGAAGTATACTTGCTTATATGCAAGAAAAGATATATAAGTGACTTTGAAGCTGAGAATATAGTGTATAGTGTTTGGGATCGAATTAAAAAGGAAAAGGGAAAACTGGTAGGACAGTGCTTACTCTATTTGTGTCAATACTGAATTATAATTTAAACATTATTAATGTTTTTGTTTTGTTTTTTGGGGGGGCTGTGAAATAAAAACAAACGATGCCTTTGTAACAATCTGGTGAATGACATAATCTCTCAAATGAGGGAAAGATAATCTCTTTCCCCTCCGAACCCTCCGTACTGACGAGCTTTGCTGCTTTTAAGCTTGAAAGTCTTAGTGATCAACCTACATTTTCTCTGTCCGACTTTCATCTGTGACATTTTTATTAAGATAAACATAGTTTCAGTTCTAGGAGAGTTTTTTTTTTTTTTTTTTTAGTATGAGGTTATTCAAAAGTAAAGATGGAGAAACAGTCTTCTGACAATATTGATTAAACTTTGGCTAGAATGTATTGCTATAAACATTATAGACAACATTTTTACACATATACTAAAATGATCTCAGTCAAACAATGGGTTTAGTGATGACAATTATCTTAATTTAATAAGATCCAGACTCTGAATCTGCTTACATGATGGTGAACATCACAGAAAGTAATCACTGCTAAATACTTGGCATGTAAGCATGACAGCATCTTTCCAGTGTGCAACAAGAGTCAGAGGCTCAGAAAGGCAAGAGAGAGAAAAAAAGTAGATAAGAAATGTTCTAAGTTTTTTGTTTGTTTGTTTGTTGTTGTTGTTGTTGTTGTATTTTGCCCTGAAAGGCAAAGTAAAAGAAATACTTAAATAAGAAAAATTATAAGTTTAATTTTGTTTGCAATTTTTTGTTCGTTTTTTTTTTTTTTTTTCAAAAGAAAATAAATATCTAAATATGAAAGGTTCTGATTTTTGTTTTTTTGTGTTTTTTTCTGCCCTGAAAGACAACAGACATTTTTTTTAAATAAAACAGTTAAAAGTTGTTTTTTTTGTGTGTTTTTTTTAAAAGCACAATAAAAATTATTTATTTTATCCTGTACCAGCAACACCTTAGTACCTTTAAATAAACTCTTTAAACTAGGGCTGAAACAATTAATTGGATTGATCATGCTTAATCGATTAATGAAATACTCGTCAACTAATTTACTAATTCATTAATCCTTAACTGGAGTATAGAGACTGTAAGACATGCCTTTAGCTGAAAAATCCACCTACTTGGAGCAGTAAATACATCAAAATTGCAAAAAGAAACATACATTTTTTTAATTTAAAATAAATTTCAAAATATTTGTGCAAAAATTCGATGTGTGCATTAATCTGTTCTACCCAGAACTCATCAAGTGCAAAAGTTTTAGTTTGACCTGGTTTGATTCTGTAAAAAATTTCCTTTAAGGATCCTTTTGCTATCTGATTATTAGTCCATGGATGGAAAAAATAATCGATAGATTAATCAATTAGCAAAGTTATTGTTACTTCCAGCCCTGCTTTAAATGCTTCTACTTGTGTTGGCTGAATTTTGTGTCTCCATATTATGTTCAGGCATTTCACGCTCAACCTTGTGCTCTTGTGCTCCTTGTTGACCATATTTGTTGATTTTTAACTCATCGAGACTCCACCTGTTTCTTCATCTGTCTGTCCTTATCCCTGCTCACAAACTTTTGTTATTTGTGGTTAGAAAACTTTATCTGGGCTACGTTTGGATATCAGATGTTGGATCTGGATCATCTTGGTATCAGTTGTTTCTATTTATGTGCTCTAAATTAGTTTGCTGTCCACCAAAGTGCCCATTCAGACTACATCACCTGGTCAGCAGATGCCACAATAAAAGACCCCTGAATCACCTTTTTGCTGAGCCCTTTAGACATCCGCTGTCCAAGTTCTGTTATCTCTTGCTAAGCCAATCCAATTGTTTTCTGATAAAACCAATTTATCTATTAATAAAGTTCTGTTTAGATCAGAACCAGGCAGAGTGAGACATTGGTTTAACCGTATTTCTGTCTGTTTCAAGATTGCAAGAGTAAAGAAGCACTATTGAGATGACATCTTGATGGATTATCACTGCTCTCCTTTGTTAAATGAACTCATTGATCACAGTTAATTTTTATTTTCCATTTAGATGTCCAATTTATCCCATTATTATGTCCTCTGCTTTTTCTTACTCATTCTAGTCATTTATGTTGAGACCCTTACGATCCCACACTCTCTCTCCATCACTCCTTATGATCTTATTTTTTCCTATCACACTTAGATTTTTCATCTCTTTTTTTGTGATCCCTATTATTAAATTTTGCCCCACCAATCATATTCTTCTGGGTAAGGCATGTGCTTATTCATCCTACCCATCATCTTCACCCTCTTTATGAGTCTTCTTTATCATAATCATTCTTGTTATTGGTTTATATTACCCATTAACTTCCTCATCACTTTTTACATCCCTTTTTCTAGCTCTCTATTCTACTAATCCCTCTGTTCGATCAGATTTCATCTAAACCATCCTTTTTAATCCTAATAACCCTTGTAATGTTTCCTAATTAACCCTTTTATTGCACGTTTAATATATTATCTTGTCTTTTTTAATAATCTTTAATAATTTTGCAAAGTAGTAGAAAACAAAAAACAAAAAGCTCATCTTTAAATCTAATATGTGGCACTTATTTTTCATTTAACAACCGTTAGCCAGCTCATTATGCTGTCATCTCTCTTGGGGTGGCTCCCAAGTTAGTGATGTCATTCGCCCACTGAGAAAACTCCCACTCTGACTCCCCAGATGAAGCTTAGTCTTTCTATTCCCTCTCCATTTGATTAGATCAGTGAACTCACATTCTTGTCAATAATCCATGTTATCTGAATGTCGGCATTTTTTAATGTTCTCTAAAAATGACTTTAAAAGAATAAGTTTTTGCCTTGTTAACCTTTGCTCTGCTTATACTTCAAAGTTTCAATGGAGATGCATGTCTGGCGGTTATTGCTGTATCAGTTTATTTTTATAGTGCAACTACATAGAACAACACACATTTCATGGGCAAAATTTAATCAGGTTCATTTATTTTCTGCAAACACAATGGCTACAAAGCATGACTGTAGAATATCATAGAAAAAATATAATTTGAGTATATGTAAAGGTAGTAAACACTGAAAAAACATAGAAAAATGTCAAATTCATATAGAATAGTGCAATAAGAATGTTGTTCAGTTCACTAAAATATATGGTGTGCATGATGTTTAATCTGACTTTGAATTTTGATTTAATTGGTTCAGGTTTAAATTCCTACAATATGTTTTTTAATTATTTTTTCTATAAAAAAAGATTTTTATTTTTTATCATTAAACAGAAGCAGAACCTTACTTGAAATTTGAAAAAAAAAAAAAAAAGCCATTATCAAGAGCAGCTTGAGTTTCAGGCCTTTTACATTAAAAAAAAAAACTGTCAATATAAACATCAGTATAACTACCAGCAGGAGGTCCAAAAACATCTAACTGCGCATCATTAACAGGATATTTTTGCACACCACATATATTTTGACCTGTCACAGCAAGAGGGAATCAGGCATAATGAACATTAACAATAAATTTGCTCTACTTTAACATTAAGTATGTGATGACGGCATTATAGAGAATAGGCACAATATCAGAACCAAGAAAATCCAAAGCTGCTAATTAATGTTATTATGTCCCACCGGTGATTTCCTTCCTGTGACAGGTCAAGCTTTCAACGGGGAGAAGGGAGGCCATTAGGGATAATCATTCAGCACTCACAAAGCTGTTTCTGCGTCATGGAGGGAAACTGAAACTGCACTTTTTAAATGACAATGTCTTTGAAGACTTTTCAGATGTAGTTAGAAGGATCAATACCAATGTAATTTGTTTTTCAACTTAATCTAGTCAGCGATACAATGCTAACAGCATTTGGAAATCCTGAAGCTGAGGAGACTATAGCACTGAAAAAGCAATTTGGGTGAATTGACCCTGTTTTTAAATGTTACATCCTGATATATAAAGGATTGTAAAGGTGAAAGAACACATACAGGACATCCTTCCATCCTTCTTTCCATCCAGAGTTTGTAAGTTGGTATCACAGTTTAATGTTTTTTCCAAACCTGCTGCAGAAATCTTGACATTTATACCTAAGTGTAATTTTGGACTAAATAGTTCATAAAACATCTCTAGACTGTGGAAGGAAATAAGTAGGGGTGCCCAAGGAGAACCCTTTGTGATCCTGACTGCTACAGTAGTTGATATTTATGCTTTACTTTGATCATTTTTGTAGTTTTTTTTTTTTTTATTACCTTTGAAGTCCCAAAACCAAATTTGGGAAACACTAAGCAACAGTAATCAGCAGGGAGATATAGGCAGTCTAAACTCCTTTAAAATTTAACTAGTCGTTCTTCAGCAGTTGTTTTTCAGGCTTTCTAAAAGTCTCTCAGTTATTTGCTCTGGTTCTGTTTCTCATACAGGCCTCGAATCATGGCTATAAAAGTATAAAAAGTAGGAATATTTCAATTAGGGTGCATAGCAGGGTATTTTTACAATTTGTCCTGGAGTCAACATAGGAAACGTGGTGTTATGTTTTGCAAAACCCTATCCCTTTCTTTTCAGCAGGGAGGTTCTTTTTTACCGCAAAATTTAATAAAAAATTCTAAGTGATGTACAAATTATTTTCTAATAAAATAAATCTGTGTTTTTCCTTGTTTTTTTTTTTTTTTTACCACTATCCCAACCATGGTTTTAAAAACTCTGGCCCTGAATTGTCAAAATTACTAGGCTTAGAGCACTCAGGGCAACAACAAAACAATCAACAACAAAAAAGAAAAGCAGGCATATAGTTTACAGTATTTTTGATTTTTGTATCACTTTGCACTAGTATTTTATGGTATTCTTGGCAACTAAACTTTAAAAAAGAAATATCTCGTCTAGCATGAATCATATTAAGAAAACGTTTTGTAATATTTTTGTATGAGAGAGACACACATTAGTTTGCTGCTGTTTTTTTCTGCCTTTGTGTGAGCTACGCCTCAGGCTATTGACAATACACAGGTTGTGTTGCTGGGAGAGAGCTGAAGTTGAAACATCAGTAGCTGAATAAGGAACAATCCATGCAAAGTGTTCAAAAGTAAGTAGAACAGCTTTTTCTGGAAGCACACTAAAGTATGTAGTTAGCCAAGCCACTGTATATACAGGTGATATCCAAAGAGACTTTATACGCTAATGTAAGGCTAACATTTCAGCAAACATTCGAGGAGTTAACAGGAGCAAAATGGAAATTCAACTCTATTTGGGAAGAAAAAAGATGCCTTTAGAAAAATGGATGAAATAAGATGAAGCTGTGAATTCAGTAAAGGTAGTGTTGTGCTATATTCCATGATCGTGGGTTTGGACATTGGGAACCAGTGTCCATGTTTGATCTTGACATGATGACCAGAGAAGAGGATGCAGTTTTGGCTCATGGACCACCTGTGAGACCTCTCTTCTCTACTCTGCTCCCGCCTTTACAGCCATCTGGCTCCACACGGCAACCCGCTCCTACAGGTGTGACTTGCCACCCCCCTCTGTGCTGAGAACAGTAAAGACCACAGCACACAGAATTAAATCCGTTTTATCCTTTCTTTCTTTTGTTTTACAACTTGAGAAATGATGAAGGTTGAACAACAGCATCATGAAGGTGTTAGGAAATTTTGTTTGGAATGCATATATTTGTGTATCAGCGTCAGACTTTCCTGCAAGACCCGCCTTACCCAGACTCAAAACCTCTGCAGAAAATGAACTGTTATATGATAAGTTAGGGTCAGCTCTAGCCAGACATTGAAAAGTTGATGTTGCATAAAAACACATACTAACCAAGCACTGTTATGGGAAGAATCTCTCAGTGAGGATTAAAGTTTTTGCAGGGTGAGAATAAAAACATTCCTAACAGAATGACAGTGGGTTTGTTTTGACCAACAGTCAATAAAAAGCTAATATACCAAAGAAGGGAAGGAATTAAATATTCATAAGAGACCAGTGAGAAGTTAGTATGCGGGCTTCCTTGTCTGTCTGTTGCAGCCTGGCAGACAACATTAAGAAGAATAGAGAACATCTACCTCATGCAAAGTTCATACACATAATCCCCAAACTCTAGACAGACACAACATTTCATAAGGCAAACTTTGAACAGTCATGTGATGTTAGCTAGAACTAACATCTTTTCTCTGCACTGACCCTGCAGCCATCCTCTCTGAATGACCTTCCAATCTGCTACAAACTGAATTGTACTAAATAAAAGCATATATTCATAATCATCCCTATTATCCTCAGTAAAATGAGATTTAGCTCCATCGTGTTTTCTTTGTCTTTATACAAAAGAGCAAAAAAAAGATCTATTCACATTCAGCAGGGTAAAGCAGGCTTTCTGATAATTACTATTGAAACACAGTTCTCAGCTTTATTCCCTATTTTTAATTCTTCATTTCTGTCTCTTTCAGATCTTTCTTTGCAGACAAATGCTCTGCAGAAGCAACACAAAAAATGTTTTTTTTTTTTTTTTTTTTTTTTTATCGACAGATCTGGTGAACGTGTAGCACAAACTGAGCAGATAGAATAGAAGCATTGTGTTCTAAATTGTTGCCTTGTTCAGTGTGTGAAGAATTATAAACAGAACATGTTAACAAGAAATACCGTCTCACATAAACATTTTAAAATACATAAAACGAATATATTTTGAAGGAACTCTCTTTACATAAAATTGTTTAAACAATGTATTTGTAATAAAAAACAATTTGGGTGTTGTTTTACTGATTCTAGTGATGATTCACTAAAAGCTTTTTCACAGGTTTTTCTAACCTTTACAAGAAAAAGAGAGATTTATAGCTGGAAATGATAGGTTTGGTTCTGTGAACCATATCCTTGATTTATGGCTAAAGATGCACAGATATGTCATTTTAAGACAAAATATTAACCCTTGCTTATAAAGTCAAAAACAGGATTTCATTTATAAAGTAACCAAAACGATTATCTGCAGAACCTCAATAAATTGATTTTTTAATATATAAAATTACCCAGGATTCATGAACCACAACCTGTAATGTGTTTCATTGCAGTTTTATGTAACAGACCAACCTGAAGTATGACATAATAGTATAAACAAAGCACCACAATATTTCAACATGGTGGTAGAAGCATAAAAAGTTGAGGAGTATGCCAGACCTTGCTCCCTCCTCGCTCTGAATTCTATAAAGGAAGCCATTCATATTCTGATGGACAGAGCATCCATATGTACCGGATATTTGTCCACTACCTCTCCTCTTTTCTTCTTTCATTTCATCACATCTCCCTCCCTTCTTCCTCCACATGGACACCTTGACCCTCGGCCTCTCTCCTCTGGGCTCCAGGCGAGTCAGCTCCCTCAGCTCTGGCATCTTGGCCTTCTTCCTCCCTGTCCCCTGCTCCCATCTCCTCCACAACATGATCATCCTCCTCCGCCCTCTCTCCCTCCTCCTCCTCGTCATCCTTCTCGCTTCTGTCTGAATCTGACTCATCAGAGTTGTCCTCTTCCAGGTAGCGGTAGCCTTTCACCTGAGGGTAAAAACATAAGCTTTTATTTTTACTCTCCACTTAGATGTTTTACAATCCAACCATGATTTACAAGACCTCAGCCGCTCCTGCACAACTGAGTTTACAGATTTTTTTAGATGTTCATAACAAGGTATAAAAACGAAGAAAATAAAGTCACTAAATTAACAGGTCTAACATAAAAAAAACGGCAAATGATTCAATTAATTTAATTGTCTTAGATTATGTCCTTAAGGTTTTATTACAGTAAATGGAAGACTATATTGTTTCTGTTTAGATAGGATAAATACATTTACTTCTTAATAGAGGCGGGAATGATAAGTAAAATTTTTTTTTTGCTTTAAAGGCTGCCTTGCTCAGTCACAATTTTAAAGCCAAACATCAGTACTTTAAACCCCTTTTTCTAATGAGCATGTTTAGGGTAATTGTCCATTAGGAACACCCATTTTCACTAAAGATTCAACTACATAAAGATGTTTTGGGATGTCTCTATATTTCCAATTAATGATCTTTTCTAATGATGCACCGGTTCCTTCAATGCAAAACAGCACTTCAACATGATGCTGTCTCGCTGTTGTCCACAGATCGCCTCACATTTGCCCACTTTTCATCCCCTTTAAATATAACAAACGTTTTACCCCAACACTTCAATTTTAGTTTTATCAGACCAGAAGTCATGTCTCACACATTCCCTCAGCCTCATGGGCATTTCTCCTAACCCTAATCATAAAGTCAACTACCAGCTTCAGCAAATATCTTTGCAAATAATTTTTTCCTCTCAAGTTGTTATGAAAATTCCCCAAAACATGTCTCTCCATATTCTAATAAAAATAATAATTTTAATAGAATTATTAATATTTGCATTTTATTGTTGGTCAGCGCTGTTGCAATACATTGTTGCCGATCTCACCCAAACTACACCACTCTAAAGACACACCCCTCCGGCGGAGGTTTTAAAAACACTAGCTTCCCATATTAGCATCCTATTTTGCTGGTGGCTCTGCGCCGCTAACGGCTAGACAAAAGTTTGGTTGCTACGTAGCAACCAAACCCCTCAGGAGAAGGGGTTTGGTTGTCAGAATGCCCTTTTTATGTGATTCAGAAGGAGCTAAACACAGTGTTGTTATTCATCCTGCGATTCAAACCGAGTGAACGCAGTGTATCCTAAATTCTGCTGCAGCAGACACAGAGCAGAGCTAATCCAGGTTTGCTAACTGCCGAACAAACGGGAACCTGATCACTGTTCGCCATAGGAGCCGTTAGATGCCGCCGGACCATGACTGCCTGAGGTGGAGCAGCGCCGAAGGAATGCTGCTAGAAGCTGCGACTACGTGCTAACCACCGTAGCTAAATGGGACTAGTCCTGTGCTACCATGAGTTATAAAATCAACCCCTTATTGTTACATCGGATTGATCAAAATCTCTTTGAGTTGCTGTTGGACGAATGGACTGGACTGAAGACTGGTCTGCAGAAAACCGGACTGAGCCGAAGGCCTTCACTCCACTGAACCAAAACAGTTATTGCATCCTTCCCCCTTCTTTCCATGATGCTAAATAAGTGCTCTGCTTGTGTGAACTAGGTAGACTAGATAGCCGTGTTTGTGTTTTTATTTGAAATAGTCTTTCTGATTCAACTGCTGATGGTTTTAAAGGTTTAACTGAATGCTAATGCTCACTACAGACAGAATGAGTCACGTGTCGCTGAAGTTAACTGATACATCGTGAGCTAGCCCTCTCTGTGTTTCAGTTGGACCCGACCGGAACCAGAACCCCTCAGGCCAGCTAAGCTAATGGGTCTTTTAGTCTCATCATAGTTTAATGGATTCCTGAGTCATTATTCATTTTAAAAAAAATTGAATGAAACTTCACTGTTTTGACTGCAGTTAACATCCGTGTCAGGTTTCATTTACATTTTATCTGCTGCTATTACAAAGGACACTATTAATTACATTAAGCCTTAACTTCGAACATCACCCGGACTATGAACGGACTTTTAAACCCCACCTCCCCTTTTATTTCTTTAATTTTGCTTATTTTCAGTAGTGTTTGGTTTTGTTTAGTTATAAGATATAATACTGTGTGATTGTAGCTAATAAAGGTACCATTGTATTTTTAAGCCGTGGTCTTTTGTATTCATTTTACATAGTGAATGATTTATCACTCAGGCTGGATTCGCTCTTCTTCTGTAGCATTCGAATGAACAGAGAACCATTTATTTGGTCGGTGATTAATAACGTTGCTAAGAGTAAGCAAACAAATTCAGTAAACAAGTTACAGTTATATTAATTCAACTGATAATAAAACACTAGCTTTACCCTTGATTTGAATGACCTATTGGCACAACAGCACTTTTACCTTTTTTTACTTTAACTGTGGAGTAAAGACTTTACATGTTCTGTTCTCCGTTTGCGTTTCACACAGGAAGTTTATTAATGTTGCGCAGCCTCCTACCTCCTTTCCTGTGTTGAACATTATTAGCTTCTGTTTAAATGAAAACACATTTAGAACATTTGATGACTTGATGTGTGCAGTACGTTTTTTGTTAGATGACACAATCACACTGTGCTGATGGCACCACTGATCTCTATTTATTCACTGAAATGCTGATAGCCCATTGTTAGCCACCGGTCGCCATATTGTTACTCCCTGGTTAGACTGGTCGCAATGTAAACAATATCTGCGCTAAAGCATCTAACAAAGATGATATTCTCATTTTCAGGGGGGGCTTAAGACTTATGAAATAAAGATAAATTTATCACTTGGACACAAGTGATGAAGTAGATTACTGTAATTTATGATTAAAAAAAAGGCACTTTACATTGCATAGTCATTATGAAGTCTATAAATCATGTCATATGAAATATTAGACAAATCCATCACAAAAAAATTCATGTATTAATTGAGCATAATAATACAGAAGTGACAAAAGTTCTAAATTGGTGATGTACATGAAATATACATGCCTTGATGACATTGTTATGGTAATTACATATTACATATTACGAATTTCACATCAAGACTGAATTAGAAGTACATGTCTGGTAATGCTACTGTATTTGCCTATTTGCAAATTGTGCATGCATGATGCCATATACTTTAATGCTCTGTCTCTGCATTAGCCTTTCAAAGAAGGTTTGAGTTGCTTTTTTCCCATCAATATAACGTGCAATATATTTCAGCACATGACTTTTTCAAATGAGAAATACAACAAACACAACAAAAACGACAGCATCCTCCACTTAATAAAGAATAACGACATTGACATTTCACAGTCAATTACTTTCTATTTACTCTACTTTATATTTTCTAACGTTAGACACAATGTCATTGGCTAACTCAGTCAATGTCATCGAGTCGGTCTGAGATAGCCAGACTAATGTTACGCTACATACTATACTATGGGATAGTGTATATCTGTGTATATATGGATTTTCTTGGTTGGTACATCCACTGACTGTGAGATTACCTGTGAAACATCTTCCCATAGCCCGCAAACTGCTTGTACTTGCAGCCAAATGCTACACACATCGCCATTTTAATGGATTACCGGGAGTGGAGAGTGGAGAGTACCAATATGGCCGCTGGTAGCTTCCCTTTTTTCGGGCTATCAGCAATCCAGTGAATTAATAGAGATCAATGGATGGCGCCATTAGTTTCCCTACCCAGGACTGACTAATCTGGGTTAAAATAAGAAGTTATCTACTGCACGAAAGATATAATATACTTTTAACATTTTTAACAAAACCTTTTTTTTATGCTTTCCATTTAAATATGTGCCATCAAGCAAAGAAATGGTAATATTCAGAAAATGTAAAAGGATTTAGTCAAGGCTGAACTTCTAATTGCAGGAATATTAGAGTTAAAAATAGTATCATCCAGATTTAGGATCAATTCATCCAAATAACCAAAATAATTTAAGGGCTTAAGTTTGGGTGCAGGGTGGTGGGTTACCTTGTGGCGTGGCCGTGGGATTCGGGGCATCCTGTGCTGCACTTTCTGTGCCACGCGACGCTCCATCACCCAATAACAATAGCACGCCAACAACAAAGTGGCCAGCAGGATGGACAGTTTAGCCTAAAGGCCAAAAAGGAAAAATGTCAAGGAACTATTTTAACACCCAAGATACATGGAGGCGAAAACTCTGACTAAAATGTACCCTCATGGGCATCTGAGACCAAAGATAGACAACAAAGATGGCGATGGCCTGCCACCAGTGATAGATGGTGTAAACGAAATCCAGACGTTCTTTTTCCTCAGCGTACAATATGCCGATGACAGCTGAGGGCACACAGACAAGGTTAGGGGTAAAAGAAATTATTGATAGAGCATAGATACATTTATAGAACAATGCCATAAATAAATAAAAAAAATAAGAGAATATTCATGTTTTCTATGCTAACCTTTTTATCTCTATATTATTGAAAGGACTGCTGCAGCTCTCTATATACAGTGATTGATGACTGTCCTCTGCTTCATCTATGGCTGCTCTGAAACGTCATCTGACTGGAAAAAGGACTGTTTACCTGTATGATTTATGATTGTCTTAAAGCTTTTACTTGTTTCTGAAAGGTTTAAACACTGCTGACGTATTGGAGCTTTTAACCCTTTAAAGCCTGATCCAAGTATAAAACAAAACTGTCAAGATTTGAAGGTGTAAAAAACATAACAGAAACAGAAACCTAACAAAAACAGAAAATTACATTTTTTTTGGTTTGAAGTCCTTATTTGGACTTTTAACAAAATATGTAAAAAGAAAAAACAGATATAAATTTTTGATATTAATAATTTATTACTATGCATTAAGTCAAGATTATTTTTTGTGTAGTCTTTTGCCCTCTGTTATCAGGTATATCTGATTGTGTACAATAGGGTTTTGAGCAAAGTTTTTACCATTAAATTATGCAAAAGGTGTCAGACGCAAAACATTTCAGTATCAAATATGATACATTTGGCATTACAGGGTTAAACAAGCCTCTTCCCAGTAAACTCTGCCATCAGGTAAGCTGCTGCTGTCAAATGCTCCAAGACTCATCATGTGATTCGAGGAGATGGAGCCTTCAATTTTCAATGATAATCAACTTATTATAAGGATGGCAAATACCAGGAAAGATTATAAATGTCCTTTAAAACTCTTCTTTTTAATTGGGCTTTTATTCCCATCAATCAACTTTTATCAACAGTTTTTAATTCGTTGACTTGTATTGTCTTTTAATTGCTCTTATTCTGTTACTTTGCTGTAGATGTTACATTTTAAGGCCTTTTTTATGTTCTTGCTTGTTTTTATGGAGCTGTGCACTACTTCCATCATCATTATCATCATCATCATCATCATCATCACAGCTGATACTCACTGCTGACACCTGCTTTGTTCAGGGCGCTGCCGAGTCCCCAAAGCACCATGATCACCAGCAGGGGGCCCAGATACTCTGGTGAATTAGGCTTAACAGACAGAGCGAGGAGGACCACCAGCAGGATCCCGTGCACCACAGCGCCCCCCATTAGACACACCCATCGTGGTAGGCGTAGGAGGCTGAGAGAGAGGAGGGAGAATACGGAGCAGGAGAGGCCGTAGACCACGATCAGGATCCAGAGGCTCTTTAGGCCCAGAATACAGACCCCATAGGACTGTGGGGGAAATAGAATCATGGCATTAATTCCCAAAAAAATCAGACTATCTCTGTAACTGGCAGGTTACTGTAGAAAGTCAGTGTAGTTCAGTACCAGTGAGAACCCGCTGATAACGAACAGCATTTCCAGTCCGCTGTAGATGAAAAAGGGGCAGAGCAGCCGCAGGCGATAATCCCTCAGGTGTTTAAAAGGAAGTTGGAAGATGTTCCCCCAGCCGATGCTGCGGAGGTCGATTTCCTCTGTTGGCCGGTAGGCAGGGCCACAGAGCAACAGGAACTATGGGGGGGGGAAGGCACATCTGAAATACACTGAGTAAATCATAACTCGACTCCTAATCAGAGGAGTTTGGACTGTGTGGAAGACACAGTCAGAAAGACAGGAGCTCTTAGCTGTTACTTTTCAACACAGTCCATCTTAATACTATTTTACAACTCGAATTACTTCACATTTAGACACTGCTCAGTTTATCACCATTAAACAGTATAATATAACTAGAAGATATAAATCTAATTGGCCGGTATTTAATCAGAGAAGCGGCCAAGAGGCCAAAGCCATCCATGAAAGAGTTGCAGATGCCCACAGCTCAGATGGGGGAATCTGTTAAAGAAGAATGAAAAAGCCAGAAGAAAGGATGTTTGCAGTTTGCAACAGGTCATATAGAAACACAGCAGTAAACCTGTTGAAGAAGCTGGTCAGATGGGACCAAAATAACAGTTTCTAGCATGTATGAAGAATGCAATCCCCCTCGCCCAGAACACACTTTAAAACATGGTGGTGGCAGCATCATGTGGTGGGCCTGCTTTAATTCTGCAGGGACAGGGAAGCAGATTAGAGCTGAACGGAGGATGGATGAAGGTAAATAAAGTTCAGAAATACGCTCTACTTTCTGATGGTTTATCACATAAAATACCTACGCTGAAGTTTGTGATTGTAAAAAGAAAAAAAAAACAATACTTACAGCATTATTTCTACTTTCTAGATCCTAATTATATTCTAATCAAATTTCATTTTCTTTCTTGGCTTTTTCAGTGACCTTATTAGTGCAAACAACAAGAAATTATGCTTCTGTTAGACAATATATATAAAGACCATATTATCTACAGATCGTAACAGGAACTGAATCTAGGATGTAGTTCTGAGGGGAAGGGAAAGACTGAGCAGTAAATAGTCAAATACTTAGTTGTTCGTCAAAGAGTAAGTCTATAATTAAAGTCCTTTTATGGTTAAAAAAACAACCAAAAGATGCATTTAAGGAATAACCTGAATGTTTCCTATGCTGAGCTCTTACGATAATCATGGAGAGGAAGGCGAAGCCCATCAAGATGCTCTCCACCTCGATGAGCAACATGGAGCGCGGCAGGTTGGTCAGCACTGTGCTGTTGAAGCCTGGGATGATACCTCTGATTGCAGCGCCTGAATGTCAGACAGAAAGGATTCAAAGTTTTAGGCGCAGCAGGTAGTTTTTAGGCAAAACCATCCAGAGATTTTTCCAACAAGTTTCCAAAAGTAATAAAAGTTAGTTTTAGAATACGTGGATTGTAAGGATAACAAACAAAAAAAAAGGGGAAACTATCAGGATTTTAATGACAGGTCACACTTTGTGTTGTTTTTTTTTGTTGAATAAACAAGAGGAAAAGCGACAAAATGTACTTCCACTCGAAATCATCTCAACTACCTCTTTTTAGAAACATACAAAAGCCGCTTTAGGCGACACACTAATACAAACGTGAAGCTTTCATTGTTCAACAGGTTTCTACCACTGGGACGGTACTGTAGATGTTAAACCCAAAGCAGCAGCAGAAATATCTCAAATCATGATCTGGCTGCAAACAAGTTTCTTAGCAGCAGAGTTTCATTTCCTCATGAAAAGGGGGTTTTGAACTGGAGAATTGAATATAAGGAAATCTACCAAGTGGGCTGGGGAGTTTGAAGCACTGCTGCCTAACAGCAAGAAGGTCACGGGTTCAATTCCCATCCTAAGGTCTTCCTGCATGGACTTTGCATGTGTGTTAGTGGTTGTATGTCTCTGCCCTGCTACAGACTGGTGACCTGCTCAGGGTTTACCCCGCCGTTCGCTCATAGACTGCTGGAGATAGGCACCAGCCGCACCACTACCCTGACGGATAAGAGGAAGCAGATGGGTCAATCAAGATTTGCAATCCAAGGTTAAATTAAGAAAAACAAGAAGCCCCTTGGCATGAGGCAAAAATACAAACCACCGTAAATGTAACTGCCTCATAGCCCTCAGTAGTCACAGATAGATAAATTCTTAGCTGGGAAAGGTCTCTGCGTCTCTATTTAGAAGTTATTCAGATTAAAGGAGAAGTTCGGTTTTTTACACTTTAAGCCCATTTTCTGTAGTGTCCAGGATGAAATCGAATGATCGACACCAAAAGTTTGACAATTGCTCCTGTCTCTGCTTTTTGGCTCATTTAGAATCACCCCCTGGCTGCTTTAGAATGGCTAGCATAGAGCATGTCCGATAATGTCCTTAAAACAACCTTAAACGTTCTTTTTTTAAAATATGCTACTCACCGTGTCGTCAGCGCTGTTCAATGACGTTCCAAAAAAAGTTTCGTGAAGAAAAAACGTTCCTGTAGTGTTTTATTTAGCATTTTGTAAATCCCATTGAGTTCTGTAGGAATAGTCAATATTCCCCTGCCACCGGAAACGGAAATGGAGCCTGTTTACACAGTTGTAGTCTTTTCGCTTCACTCTGTGTACTCCGACGTCGAGAATCAAGAATCCACCTTTCGTATTCCATTTTCAGAGTTTTTTAAAGTGTTTAACAGAGACGTTAGCACCTCGACGTCGGAGTACACAGAGTGAAGCGAAAAGACTACAACTGTGTAAACAGGCCCCATTTCCGTTTCCGGTGGCAGCGGAATATTGACTATTCCTACAGAACTCAATGGGATTTACAAAATGCTAAATAAAACACTACAGGAACGTTTTTTCTTTACGAAACTTTTTTTGGAACGTCATTGAACAGCGCTGACGACACGGTGAGTAGCATATTTTTAAAAAAGAACGTTTAAGGTTGTTTTAAGGACATTATCGGACATGCTCTATGCTAGCCATTCTAAAGCAGCCAGGGGGTGATTCTAAATGAGCCAAAAAGCAGAGACAGGAGCAATTGTCAAACTTTTGGTGTCGATCATTCGATTTCATCCTGGACACTACAGAAAATGGACTTAAAGTGTAAAAAACCGAACTTCTCCTTTAACACGGCATATATCAATTCAAAGGTTTACAGAAACAAAGGACGGTACAACAAAAACACACTTTAAGACATAAAGGAACTATTCTCAGAAATGTAAAGTAAACCCATTCTGGTTTTCACTTAACAGAGTTGGGTTAGGGCATTATTAGCCATTATTAGCCTTAACTAGATAAAACCTGAAATGAATCTACAATCTCATTCTAAAGAGGAAGATAGCAGCCTCAATAATTGATATATCAAAGAATATATATAAAAAAAGATAAATTCATTAATCTTGTTATCCTGGCAGGGCCCCTGATGCTTGTTTAGCTGTCAAAGGGCGAGAGGCAAGGCACAAAGAAACGGTGTCTTTTTTTTTCTTCTTTTTTTTTAACCAGGAGTGCTAATAAGTGTGGAAGATGTAGAAAAAAGTTAGAGTTCATGGAATAAATCTAGAAACTTGTAAAAGCATTATAGAATAACATGATACTCTGTGTTTTTACTTTCTGAGCAGAGGTAAATTCCTCGGTCCCCAGTGGAAATGAGGTGTGTTTACCGCATGTCTTCACATTGAAGAGGATGTGTGGGTTTTCATGCAGGTGGTCATGGAGGACGAGACGCATGGGGAACTCAGCGAAGACGAAACTCAGCTGATGTGGAAGAAAACATATGACATACAATTCAGCTGATTTCTTCTTTTTCTTCAGAGTCAGTTTTGTAACTGAGGTACTGTGGGGGGGGAGGAAGAAACTTACACTGAAGATGAAGAAGAAAACTGACTGGAAGACGATGACATAGCTGTGACACGCCCCCTTTGGAAGCTTTCTCTGCTCCTGCACATGTTCCTCCTTGTAGTTGGCGTACTCATAGTACTGCTGGGCCATCCTACAGAGGAGGGAAAAGGTGTGATAACATGAGCTTAAAGAGAAAAAATTAAATGCCATTTTCAAAACACAGGTAGATAAAATGGGACTTTTCCAGAGACTACCGGTAATATAAAAAAAACAGTTGTCAAAAAAATAACAGTAGAGGTATATGATTGCACAAACATGACCTTTTTGACAGCTAAAGCGGTGATCATGTAAAATAATATAACAATATAGTCAAAATGCATTTACAAAACAAAAACTTAACCTCTTGATGAAAAACCAAAATTTGCAAAAAGTCATTTATGGTGCAAAACCTTTAACCCTTCTGAAATGGGTTGTGTTCATTTATTGCTGAGTTCCACAACTGACAGCCTTCATAGAAAAGGACATTTACTCCATAAAGAGACCATAATTCTCACACTAGATGCACCATAGGTCATTGACCCACAGTGGAGAATTCTCTTTGCATATAGGAAAGCTAAGCCTCCCCTGTAAATTTAGTAAAGTTATTGGTAAAATATTAAATATTAATGTATTAAACATGTGCTAAAATGCATCTGATTTAATGAATATTGTGCGCTTTAATCAGCTGTTTATTCCGCTATCCTGTGTGGTGGACCAGCAGGACGCTGGCAGTCAGACTCTGAGAAATCCCTGTTGAGGTTTAAGCCTCGCTCTACTGAAGTAAGCAGCAAGAAAGTAGAGCCCCGATTAAATAAAGCGGCACAAGATGTCACTTCAGGGTAAGTCTTAACCTCCTAGAGGGTCTTGCTCCTAAAGAACATGATCCTGAAATGCCCAAATAGGCTTCCTGTCAACCACTCTCATCATTTTCCTTGAACCCCAGTCGGCCTCAGCAGATGGCTTCTCACACTGAGCCCGGTTCTGCTGGAGGTTTCTTCCTGTTAAAAGGGAGGTTTTCCACTCCACTGTCGCTACAAGCATGCTTAGTGTGAGGGATTGCCTTCGATACAATCAACTGGTTTTCCTTAGATAGAAATCTTTGAACCAATCTGACTGTATGATCTGGTTGAATGGTCTAAAGTGCCTTGAGACGACGTGTTGTGAATTGGCACTATATAAATAAACTGAATTGAATTGAATGTGGAAAGGATCTTTATAGTGCTAAAATGTCATGCTTTAAAAAGGTACCACATTTTGACAAAAGCTCACTGAAGGAAACTGCATGAAAGAGTCATTCAGGGTTGAAATGTTGTGAAAGGGCAGAGAGCGGGTAAGAGGAAACTACTTTATCAAAAAAACTTTAGAAAAATGGAAATCTCTTCTTTTATGCTCAAACGCTACAGCACCTAAATAGAAAACATTGAGGAATAAGAGATATGGATGGTTTATACAGTGAAGGTTTATTTTCCTTTCTTCAGACCCCTGTCTTCATGGATCCAAAAGGGGGGTATCGAGTGCTACTATTGGTAGCTATCCTCCAAGGAGAAGCATTAGCGAGGAGATAAGATGATACTTTAAAAAAAAATGCAACTTATAGTTTGACTCAGGGGGACCATCATATTAAACCAGCTCAATGTCTAATATTTAAACCATGATGGTCTTAGCAGATTGAACTAATTTTAGATTTAAGGCATCTGCTTCCTTATCCGTCTTGAGGGCCATTTTATTTATACTAGTACTTTAAAACGAACCGAATGGTTCATAGGAAAGTGTTTTTGATGATTTTTGTTGTGAGCACCTATAAACTGTAGAAATAATCAAAACGCCTAGAATGACTGGGATGGATGTAACAGATCTCAGACTTGTGCTTTATACAGTATCTTGGAATCACCATCTTTAAATAAATTTGAACTGTAATTTGTCATTTTGGCCTTTTTTTTTTTTTCCTCATGAATTATCAACCATTTTCAATGTTCCAAACTCCTTTCATTGCAAAACACCGAATAATACCGATTCAACAATGAAAACTAGATTTAACCTCACATGATGTAGAGCTCTCAGATACAGATAAAACATGAAAAAATTGCGATTGCACCTTTGTGGAGGTCCATAATATTTGGTGGATAAAAACAGATACATATATCAGCTGATTCTGCATCACCCAAGGTAAAGGAAATGGGCAACATCAAAGTGATGGCAGTCACATCCACATTTTACGAATCCAACTGAATCTAGAGCCAAAGATCTTCTCAGCTCTCTGTAGCTCACCTTGTGATATAACTTCCCAGAGAAGCCCAAAAAGGTACGATAGCCACACCGATGGCTACAGCTGAAGGCACTAACGTGTAGTACCGCTCCCAGTAGTTGGTTGAGACGAACAGCGCATAGATTCCTGACGCTAGAAACATCATCCATTTAGTACCTAGAAACCTAAAAAAGACATCAAAATGAATGCAATGGAAGAAAAAAACGTTCCAATAAAAGTATTTGTATTTACATTATGTCTATGTGAGTCTACCTGATGAGTACGGGGGTGTAAAGGAGGCCGATGATAGGGGTCACATTAATTCCCATCAGCATCTTCCGATCGATGTCCTCAAGTCCAAGGTTGCTGTACTTCACCTCACGGTATGTCATGTCATAATGAAGGGTCAACTGCATCTGCAAAAGACCTGCAGAAAACACACAAATGGATGGATGGATGGATGGATGGATGGATGGATGGATGGATGGATGGATGGATGGATGGATGGATGGATGGATGGATGGATGGATGGATGGATGGATGCTGACCCATATAAACACTGTACACAATCATAGCTCCAATGCTGCTGGCCACAACATTCTTGATGACTCCCAGCCTCTTCCTTCTATAGTACTTCCTCTCCTCCTCCTCCTCGTTGTACTGTGCCTGTGGGCCTAGAAACTCCTCCATCTGAGCAGAAAAATGAGGTTACATCAGCAGCCATCTACGTCAAGGAGGAAACATCCTTTACTGATTCTGAGCAGAGCTCACCTCTCCCTGCATGTTGTCCTCCTGTCCCACATCATGCAGTTCATTCACACCACCATTGGGAGGCGCTACAATGTGCTCGGCCTCTTCAATGAGCTGATCTTCCTCAGTTCCCTCCATCTATAGGCACCACAGGAGGGCAGTATGTAAGATTAAAAAAACAGGTCAACTCAAATCCACCTACTTATCATCAAAATAAATCAAACTACAATAAAAATAGCTACTTTTCATTCTTTAAAAGCCCAATCTGATGGTGTCTCATCAGTTATAATCGTGTTTTTACTATGAAAGGTATCAGTAAAACTAATAGTAATCTATCCAGTTGTTTTTTAATGATTAACATAAAAAACCACATAGTATAATTAACATATCAGAAATTGATATATCAAAAACCATTCTCATTTAGCTTTTTGAAAACATACCTATTTGCATGAAGATCAGGAATTTTATGAAGAATAAACCTGACTAGGTGTGCAAATGATGTTACAGTGCTATTAAATGTTTCATTGTAAACACTTGTTAAATCAGTACTTTTTTCATAGTTTTTCCTTTCAAACAGAACCAGATTTCTGAGGTCTCACGTGAGATTTCACTTTTCTTTATAAGGCAGAACAACAAATACAGAAAGGTAGATTCATTTGGCCAATTTTCCTGTTCCTAAGATTTACAACTAGGTTGTTAACTCACGTATTTAATTATTTGCTCTCCTCTTTCTAATTAAATAATAGACAAATAAATGGTAAACGGCCTGTACTTATAAGGCTCTTTTTCAATTCAGGAGACTTGACCAATGCAGTCTACACTACATTCAGTCATTCACCCATTCAGGCACACACTCACACACAGATGGTGGCAAACTACAGTGTAGCCACAGCTGCCATGGGGCTCACTGACAGAAGCCAGGCTGCTGAACACTGGCGCCACCAGGCCCTCTGACCACTATAAGCAGGCAATGCGGGTGAAGTGTCTTGCCCAAGGACACAACGACACTGAAAGCTGGAGCTTGAACCGACAACCCTCGGATTGCAGGGCGAACTCCTGCACCCGACGCCACTGTCGCCCCACTAATGGTGAGTTAAATGAATTGTAAAGTAATCTGTAATTAAATGACATAAAGAAGTTATTCTATTCTGTTTTAACTATTATTCATGCAGGTCATGCTCTCCAAATGATCTTACATGTTTTATCGGCTTTCCTGTGTTCTTATTTCGCTGTTTGTCTAAAGATGAGAAAGACTAAAACTGTGTTATGTGGTTGTTCTTTTTACGAGCGTTTATTCACAATTTTCCTTGGTCATAAAACACTCTGAGACCTGTTGTTATAGCCTATTTAGATTAGATTTATATTTAGTTTAAACATATTAAATTGGGGCTGTACAGTGGGTAGCACTGCTGCCTTGTAGCAAGAAGCTCCGGGGTTTTTTTGTATGTTCTCCCTGTGCATGCGTGGGTTCTCTCCGGGTACTCTGGCTTCCTCCCACAGTCCAAAAACATGACTTGTTAATTGGTTACTCTAAATTCCCCTTAGGTGTAAGTGTGCGTAAATGGCTGTTTGTCCTCTGTGTCTCTATATTGCCCTGCAGTAGACTGGCGACCTGTCCAGGGTGTACCCCGTTTCTCGTCCATTCAGATGGGTGGCCGAAAGTAGATAAGCGCCAGAACCTCAGGGTCAATCTACACCGTTCCAACAGGAATATTAACAAGCAAAACATCCATATTCGCTGAATAAAGACTAACTATATTTTCTTGCAGCCTTTCCTCACAAATAGGTGCGTATATTTCCTATATTTCAACATCCGTGCTTTCTAGATTGAAGTTATAGTGGAAAAAATTCTTTCAGGTTAGAGTTCTGGGGCGAACATCTTTTCCATTGTCATAACTTATCTACTTATATCAATAATAATTATGCATAAAACTGATATTTACAAGCACTAATATCTACATAAACTGATTATTTAATACATTTTTACTAAAATAGTTATTATTTCACTGAAGACTCCTAGATGACTTGCAGACACCTCACTTTCTCTGTACCCCATATAACACAAAATCTATTTCTGCTTGAACTTTTTACTTATTATCTTTAATGTTAGTATATTAATGTGCTTAATTAACCACAGTGTTTTTATTGTCAAGTAATTGTTAATATATGAAAAATTTAAATGTTTTGAATATTCCACTTGAGAGTATTACTGCTGCCACCATCTGTATTAGAGTGAAAAAAAATGGTAGGGGTGGCCACAGGGTGGCCAATGATTGGTAAAGGGGGGCCATGGCCCCCTCTGGCCCCCCATCTAGCTCCGCCCCTGAGCCCATTGACACCTGGAGATATGCACCAGCACCCCTCGCCAAACCTAGCAGGGATTAGCATGTCAGAAAATGGATGGATGGATATTTAATTGACAGGACAACTCTAGGCTCAGAAAAGATCATAAACAAGATATTTATGTTTTTACTTCTAAAAGCATAAAAACATCTTTAACAATATCAATTAAAATACATGGGAAACGTTTTTTCAGAATTTTTCAGACCTTTATTAGTAAATTCATTTCCTGAAGTCCCTGAACACACCACCCAACAAGAATAAAACACAGGGGTGGTAGCATCATGCGATGGGAATGTTTTGGGGGGGTTTTTTATGTAAAGGAGGCTGAATACAACTGCATGCCAAACTGTGCATATTTTATCATAAACTACAATACAAAAAAACAAGCACCACTTCCCTTGTATGGCCCAATGATGCCCTATTTGTGTCAAAATATCATATATATATATATATATATATATATATATATATATATATATATATATATATATATATATATATATATATATATATATATATATATATATATATATATATATATATATATATATATATATATTTTTTTTTTTTTTTTTTTTTTTTTTTTTTTTAATTCAGTGATGATAAATGGTGAAAAAGTTCAAGAGCATTTTTACAAAGCACTGTCTATGAGGTTAAAGTCTGTGTTAGAAACAAACCAAAGATCAGAACCCATCAACATCATGAATCAATCATGTTAATATCCTACCTGGAATATTTTCAACAAACAAAGAAACAAAGTATTGTTGCTGTGTTTCCCAGTCGCAGAATTCAGAAATATAATATTTCAAATGGGTTGATCATCAAAGTTTTTTACTAGATCTATACAGAAGTTATTTAGTTTTGACTTTCAGGTTTATGAGGAAGTAATTATCTAATTTTAACATGTCACATAATGCTGAAGTATTTCACACATATAACAGCTACTTCCTCATATTGAATAAAATATGTTTTATAGTTCAATGCAATAATTGAGAATTACTGTAGCATAGTAAATTCTCTGGGAACAAAAGTAAAGTAACAAAAGAAAGAGTTAGTCTGACTTTAGTTATTACGCTGTAATAATATGTGCATACCAGCTTAAAGCCTGAAACCAGTTTCACCATAACACAGAGCAGCTTCAGGTCATAGTCTAAGGCTTGTTTTCCAAAAAAAAAACCTTCATATTAATACGTGTTTGTTTGATCTTCTGCAGACAGTAGAAAAGCACTCACCTTGTGGGTCTGGAGAGTCTCCTGAAGAGTGAGCAGAGTCCACCTGCCAGCCGCTGACAGGCGGAAACCTTCCGCTGCTTCTAGTCTCGGTTATTTGTTTCTTCCCCTTTCTGAAGCACAGGCTTCTACTGTAGGTAAAAATAAAAAAGTTTCACGGGGGAAACGAAAGTTTGGCTTCTCACTTCCTCACTGCTTCACCCGGTCCGTCTTAAAGGCGCAGATACCCGCATTGACAGAGGCGTAGCCAGGACAATTTTATAAGGGTGGCCAATAACCAATGTAGACAGAGGGCCGAAAGCGGATAGGCACCAGAACCTCAGAGTCAGTCTACACTGTTCCAACAGGATAATTAAAGAGCAAAACATCCATATTTTCTAGATAAAGACCAACTATACTTTCCCACAGCCTTTGCTAACAAATAGACAAATATGTTCAAACACCCGTGCTTTCTAGATAGAAGGTATAGAGGAAAAAAATTCTGTCAGGTTTGAGTTTTGGGCAAACATCTTTTCCATTGTCATTACTTACCTACTTTTATGGAGGACCGATCCTGCCATAATTAAAAATACGTACAGAAATAAATGAAGGACTTAATAATATAAAATTGCTTGAAAAAGTGTAAAATCATTATGAGACAAAAATAAAAGCATCTTTTAAAAATGTTGGTGGGAATAAATATGAAAACATAAAAAAGGTTGCAGTGGAAATACGGAACAAAAAAAACCCACTTGCAATAAATACACAAAGACAAAATAAAGACTTCAATAAAATGTATAACAGAAAAGAAGTAGGTTAAAAATAAGTCAGCATAAAAGCAAGAAGAAAAGTAAAAATAAAAGTGTAAGTTAAAATATATATTCTTTTATGAATAATTTATAAATTGTTGAAGAAATATCTTCTTTTTATTATTTTGTCACATTTAATGGCACACAAATTCATAATATTAGCTACTTTTTCAAGCAATTTTATATGATCAAGTCCTTCATTTATTTCTGTACATATTTTTAATTATGGCAGGATTGGTCCTCCATAACTTTTATCAGCAATCTTTCTGCATAAAATTGATATTCACAAGTACTAATATCTACATAAATTGATTATTTAATACGTTTTTATGAAAATAATTATTAATCTATGATTTTACTAAATGACTTGCAGAGACACATCATTTTCTCTTTACCCCATAAAACATAAAATCTATTTCTGCTTGAACTTTTTACTTATTATCTTTAATGTCAGTATATTAATGTGCTTAATTAACCACAGTGTTTTTATTGTCAAATAATTGTTAATATATGAACATTTTAAATGTTTTGAATATTCCACTTGAGAGTATTACTGTTGCCACTATCTGAATTAGATGGAAACAATGGCAGGGGTGGCCAATGATTGGCTAAGGGTGGCCATGGCAAACCATGGCCACCCCATCTAGCTCCACTCCTGTTGAAGAAGCCCTGCCTACTCAATGCAGAGCACCAAGGCAGGGACAGTCTGCTGCTAATGGTCTGTCAGGTTGTTGAGTTAGAAGCAGCTGCATGCTACACATTCACAGTCTGCTTAGAACCGGAGCTACATTTTAATTCATTAGAAAACGGTGTTAATATACTGTATTATTTAAAAGAGGGGGAAAAAAACTTGTTTCGGACATTACAAAAACAGAGATTTATTCCTATGAATGTCGATCATGGATGATAACCAATAAAATCCTTAATCCAGTTCATCTGATTAAAACATGATCAATAAAATGTTTTATTCTTAGTTGGGGTTTCTTTTCCTGGATTTACTAAATCTATAATGCAGAACTGTATAAATGTGGCTTTAAATAGGCTTGTGCTAAATTACCTCAATATAATTTGCATGGTCATCTTTCCACTGATAAAACTCTATAGACCTTTGTTGTCCATAATCCTTTAAACAGGTGTTAGTACAGGCTGTCCTGGTAGACCTCGACAACAGACTGCACTCTGGGTTCCTGAGCAAGACCCTTAACCCCACACTGCTCACCGAGCGCCGCACAATGTCAGCCCACTGCTCTCCAAGTGGATGGGTTAAATGCAGAGAATCCAAAAAAAATTAAAAATAATCCACTGGACTTTTTTTCCAAGTTTGAAGACATTTTGCTTCCCATCCAGGAAGCTTTTTCAATTAAAAATGTCAGAATTTCCGTTGAGTTCAAAGCTAATGCGAAATGAGCACAAAGCTTCGAACCCAACGCTATTTCTGACATTTTGAATTGAAAAAGCTTCCTGGATGAGAAGCGAAACATCTTCAAACTTGGAAACAAAGTCCAGTGGCTTGTTTTTCCCATTTTTTTTGGAAGGACTATGACCTGGATGACTGAGAATCTTAACCAGCTTAAATGCAGAGAGTTCATTTCGTTGCTCTGTACTTGTGGCAGTGTAATGACAATACAAAGCTGGGAAAAAAACGGACACTAACATTCCCTGACTGTTGAAACCTCACTCTGAACCTGAAGCAGTTTGGATTCTGTGACTTTCCTTGGTTTCCTATGCAGTGCAACAAATGTCATATTTACAAAGGACCAAACTTGGACCACTAGGCAGTTTTTCAGCCTTTTTTTTTGCCTCAGACAGGATGCT
Organism: Cyprinodon tularosa; assembly: GCF_016077235.1. Classification (NCBI taxonomy): domain Eukaryota; kingdom Metazoa; phylum Chordata; class Actinopteri; order Cyprinodontiformes; family Cyprinodontidae; genus Cyprinodon; species Cyprinodon tularosa. The sequence continues at coordinate 666,354 of NW_024038989.1, read as the reverse complement.
TCTCACATGCTCTAGCTCACTAGTGCCTTGCATAAGGAATGCCATCACTATGGTTAATGTGAAGATCTACAAATCACTAGAGCTTTGACTCTAGCTGCAGCCCAAACCTTGTAAATGTCTGTTAAGGGCTTTGTGACACTAAACTCTGAAGGCTGTTTCTTCTTCCAGTCAGTTTTAAAGCAACATAATTAAAGCGCAGCACGAACCACCAGGTTCTGGATTAATGCTCTATCGTAGCTCATCCCCATGGGGAACTTGACAATGATTGAGAATAAACTGTGTTGTGTTGTAGAACTAAGGGCCCCAATGGGAGTCAAAACTATTGAGCCAGAAAAATGTGAAATATAAAAAAATCTTTTTTTGCTTTAGTCAATTTAAAATATATTTTCAAGGAATATAAAAAAAAAAAAGTCAGACTTTTCTTATAAAACAGGATTATGGAAAAGGGTCTATAATACCCGTTTGGTCAAAAATCCTCTAAAACCTACCTTATTGATGTTTACTTCATTAGTTCTCATTAGGTCCCCTTGTTGTATTTAGCAAAGTCTAATGAAGGAATGCACACATTTTCTATTAGACTAAAATTGAACCAAAAATGTGAGTAGAAGACAAATATGCATTCTCCCATTAGTACGTTTTCACTTGTATTAATATGAATTGCTCCTCTGGTGCCAAATAATCACATTCCTGTATCGAAAATGATTTATTTTAATTGCTCTCATGTGACGCTCCACTTTTATGAGGCTGAATTCAATGTTTTTATTAGCTGTAAGCTACAATAACTGACATGAACAGGAAAACAAATGCCTCTATATTAATATGCCCCCATGTGTGATGAAGAAGCTCAATACTTCAACTGCATTTTATTTAAATCCTGACATCTTTAATCTTGGAGAGGTTTGGGAGCAATTCAGCTACTGGGAGGATAAACAGCCTCTACTGGTTTTATTTAGATTAATTAATAGCAGTTGCTGTAGTTTACACAAGGACACGTTAACCATGACGCACTCTGTGGTCCACCAAAGTCAGTGCAAGCAAAACAAAGAACAAAGTCCATTTTATACAGCAGCTTAGGAAAAAAAAAAAAGGGATAAATGTTGCAGTGTCTCAATTGAAAACATTTGATTTAAACTAATATGGGCAAAAAAAAAACAAAAAATACAAAACAGTTTTTTGATTTAGCTCAAAACTCCTTATATAAACTCAGCCTTATATATTGGGCTCCGAGGGCCCAATTCTCTCTACCATCAAACCAATCAACCCTATCCTAAATACATTTTTCCTAATCTGTTTCTATATTAACAAACCAGTGTCCTGATTTCTGTTATTTACTAGAGAAATGGCTGGAAATACTCTCTGGAGGAGATCAGATCTACCTGGACGGTGGCCGTCATGTCTGCTGAGCAGCAGTTTAGAACAGATTAAATCCAAGAAGAAGAAAACATCAAAAACAAAACACAGACCATTTTAAGCTATTTATTAACATTTGTAGTTGTGGGTAGGGTGCATGACATTAAATGAAGACCAGCAAAGACAAGAACATTTTTAGTTTTTAGTTAAACTTAGATTAACATTAGCTATAAACATTATGTAGATTATTCTGATATTCAGCATTCTGAAATCATGACGTATTTAAAGAGGCCCTATATCGGCCCCTGCTGGTCAGGGGACCCCTGGCAGCTTGTATCTGCATGAGAACTTAATAAAAAAAAAACTTCTTATACACAGCTAAATGGAAGAAAAAAAAAATCAGCTGAAATGTTAACTTATCTCTTTCAAATAAAAAAGCAACAGTGAAAGGGTGACTGGGTTCATTTCATCAACAGTAACAGCTCATTAATTAAAATGATTCAGGTTTACAGACAGATGGAGAGCAGCCATTAAGCTGAACTCAGAAGTGTGAGCATACGTCCTTCTTTCCAGTCAGTTCTCAGTAGGTGAGATCTACAGACGATATGGAAGAAGATACCAATCCTGAGAGGCTCTTGAAGCACAGAAACTCTCCCCAATTCCTTCAGTGCTGATGTCTGCATCATCCTCTGATGCAAGAGGATAAAGTTCATCCTAATGAACCCAACAATAGATTTAAATTTACATTTAAGTCTTTTAAAACCCACATATGCCCTTCCCAGCCCAAACCCTTGTTCTTCTCTACACAGATTCTCTTTTCTTCCTCCCAGTTGCTATCCACTCCCCACAGCTGCTTTCCTCATCATTTCCTCGTCCTGCACAGAAAGCTCTGTGAGCTTCCGGCCCAGTCTCTCATGCAGATCCAGGTACTTGGCCACGCAGCGGTCCAGGCACACAGACTCGCCCTTGGTTAGCTCCGCTTCCTTGTAGTGTGGTGGGACGCACTTCCTGTGGCAGGCGTTTGTCATTCTAGGAAGAGAAAACCATCATGTATTACATTAATACCCAGAAGCGGTTGCCTAGGAAACTCCAACAGCACCACCTGCTGGAATTTAAGTCTAATTCACAGAACGGTTTCATAATTTTCTCTTAAAAAAAAAAAAAAAACAGCAAGAAAAATTTGATGAAATTTAGTGCAAAGTTGTGACAGAAGGCAGAAAACTGCAAAGGACAGTAAAGCTGTCCGACTGCAGCATGAAATCAAAGCAAATTCACATCTTTTTCAGACACATTTTTTTTAAAAAGCCAATGCAGGCCAACAGCTGTAGGCGTTCACTGATTCATTAATGCATTCAGCAGCCATGCATCAACCTCACCAGAACACCATTTGCTATCGATTGGTCATGTGTTTGATTTTTGTAGAGTGTAAATTGAGAAGGAAAGAAATAAATGAGTGCTCAGAAATTTGAATAAATGATCGCTCAGGTTACTCCCATCTCTGAGGAATCATCTCTCAGTAGCAGCGATCATTCAGCATCAATAATGTGATCAGGACAACTGTAAATATATATATTTTTATGGGACAACCCTGAAAAAAATGACACTGATACAATCTATGACTTTAACGTTACTGCTGATATAATGGAGGGAATTTCCTTTCGCCTCTAAAATAATTCAGCACACAGCTGGTGATGTCTTAAACCGCAAAACTGAGTAGAACCTAAAGGGAAAATGTCAAAATTGGGACCAAAGTAGGGCTGAAACAATCTGATTAATCGTGATTAAACCATTATTGAAATAATCAACTAATTTAGTAATTGGTTAATTAACTGGAGTATAGGGACTCTAAAACATGCCTTTAGCTGACAGAGTAACCCACAGAGCAGTAATTATAACAAGATTGTAAAGAATATATATATGTAAAACCATTTTGCATTTAAGATTAAAAAAAAAAGTTAAAAGGTTTTGCTTTGTCCTGGTTTAACTCTATAAAAAAATATTTAAGGAACCTTTCACTATCTGATTATTAATGGAAAAATTAGTAAAAGATTAATCAATTAACAAAATAATTGTTAGTTTCAGCCGTAGACCAAAGTGTCAGCATTTCCCTATAGAGGTGTGAAAGCAATCCTGGATATAGAAATGTTTACTTCTCCTCCATGCATTAAGTTTTGCATTTAGGCCAAAATGGCAATTAAAAGATGATTCTGTTTGTTTCCCCTTCAGAAATGACAACTTTTGACTTTATAGCAAAGTCTGGTGACTGCTTTAGATGCTATACTTGTTGTGTTCTGGCTTCATTCAAATGTTCAGCATATTTTATCACCTTATATTATACTTCAACTATAAATCAGATTGTTATTTTTTAATGCCACAATCACCTTTAGTTTGCAGTAATTAATTTAAATCCTACTCATTCATAAAACTTTACTGAGCAAATTAAGATAAACTTGATCATAGACTCACTGTTAGCCACAAGGTCAACTGGAGATGTAAGAAAAGAAAGCTTAGATCAAAGATGCAACAAAAAGCCTAATATGAATCCCTGAGCTTCAGAGATGCACAGCAGGCAGGAGAATCTAAGAAAATAACTACAGGTTGTGCATTCAACCAATCTGAATTTCATAGCTACAAACAGAGGGGTTTGTATTAAATGATGGTCCCTTTAATTTAGCTGTAATGTGAAAAGGTGGAGAATGCAAATAATTAGGTAAGGAAGGGTTAAACTAAACTAGATCATGATAATCAGCAGAATGAAGCCCACGTTTACAGCAGCATAATAAGCTTTTATGCACAGAATGAGCCTCAGTATCAGTTTGTTAGCAGAGGATTTACCGGTTGTACATGTCTGCCATCATCTCCACCTCTAGCTCCGCCGCCAGCTGCTGCGCCTTCATGGGGTCCATGTCTCCGTGTCCGAGCTGCTCAGCCTCGGCCTCCAACCACGCCGCTCCTCTGACCCTCTGCTGCGAACAACCGACACTAAACCCTGCCGCTGCTTCTCCTGTAACCTTCAAAATCTGCAGCTGAAACACGTGTGGAGGGTTTCTTTTAACACTTCCGCTTTGGAGTAAGCATAAAAACTGAGCTTCCAAAAAGTGCGCGCCCCCTAGAGGTGTCCTCTATTTATTATTATTCTTCTTCTGTTTTTTATTGGCGGATGGCAACCAACTTACGATGCATTTAGCGCCACCTACCAGACTGGAGTGTGGTCATCAATGATATCAAGGGGAAGTTATTTATTCATACCTCAATGGTATGCACGAATCTATCAATCAATATCCATACAAATACAATTAAATAATCCGGTGATTTAAAAAATATATAATTTACCAATTTTTAGCAGAATTCGATTTACTTCCTAAAAGATTTATCTTTGAAAATCCAATTTTTTCTCTCTTTAGTGTTAACTTTAAATGCTGACATTCCTGTGAATACTTATCACATTCCATTAATACATGTTCCACTGTTTCCATCTGATTACAGTGATTACAAGTCCCTGTGTCATGTTTCCCTATTCTGAAAAGAGAACTTTTAAGTCCAGTATGACCAATTCTAAGTCGAGAGATGACTCTTATCTCCACCCTCTATTTGTACAACTATTACCCCCAGTCTTTTGAATTTTACATAGATCTCTACCAGTGTTATGATTATCCCAATGTTCCTGCCAAATTTTACAGATTTTATTCTGAATTATAGATTTAACCTCACTTCTGCTTAAAGGAATACTTAATAATATCTTATCTTAAGGCCTGTTTAGCTAATATATCTACTTCATTTCCTTCAATACCTACATGAGTAGGAATCCAGACAAATTGAACAAAATATTTTTACTAATAGATATATGTAATATATGTCTTTATATGCGTGATATATGTCTAATAATAAATCTAATCTACAAGAATCACCAGATTTGATACTTAATAATGCAGCTTGACTATCTGATGCAACTATTTCCTTCCCCAATATTATCATCCCCTAGAGGTGTCTCTACTTTGTGAGGTTTAATGGCAAACAACTTAAATGTGTATTACCGCGCCCTACCAGAATAGATTGTGGAACAAAACGACAATATTCTAGCTAATATATTTAATTGCTTTACTATCACTTCCTCAATATTAGAATCAATTATACATAAATACTATTTATTATCTTTAACCCAAACTTTTATTTTTCATTCTTAATTCAGTAAACTCATTCCTCCTACTGTTTATCTATCCATTTTATTTCAGTTTCTAAACTTTCCATCTATTCATACTTCACTATCCATTTACTATAAAACATCTGACATTATTTAGCATTATTAACGCCTAAACTAGTAAACCAGATGCCCCTGTTCTTCCATCCATCTTCAAACTTAGTAACTTCATTGAGTCCCAAAAACCTTTCAGGTCTTCTCACAATAACTCTGATTTACTCTGTCTTATGCTTGGCTTGGTCTGTGCAGTTAATGACATGCTGTATGAATAAAATGAGTTCCTCTGTTGTTGGAGTGAAGTTATCTTCCCTTTCTACTGTTTTGCTTTTTAACCTTATTCTGTGATTGATTCATTCCTCCTGTCCTCCTTGAACTCTCCTCAGAGAGTTCACTTCACTCACCTTAGCTGATTCATTGGTAGCCTCCAAAGTTACAGCAACTTTCTTCAGCTTCATCCCTGCACTCCTTGATTATCTTCTTCTCCACATTTTGAACACATTTACTTTCCCCTAAAAACTGCTGCCACTGGTACAAACTGAGTGGAGGTGGAATGAACGGCCAGACTGGGAACTGACTCTGAAAACTATCAGCAGCGATATGCTTGCCAATATTTCCCTTATTTGTTTTTATAAAATCTCTGTATTTTTTTAACATTGCCTCCAAAATGTTTATCTTTAATCAATCTAAATCCTCCTTAATTGGTATTCCTGTTACTTCTCCTTTCATTGTTTTATTACTGTCTATGGCTTTTATCTCTATCACATTTCTTTCCTGTGTTCAACATCCAATGCCTTGTTCTTTTGATCATATTTGCTAATTATCAGCAAGTTCTCAACTCCATCTTTTTCATTTCTCTGGCAACACAATGAGGCTCAAAGAACTATTTTTTTCCTCAAAACTGAATCTAATTATTTTTATTTCTTCTCTTATAGCCTTCCTTCGCACAACTTTTTCTTCCTCTGAGATGCTTTCCGATTTATGTCCTTGACTCTAAAACCACCTTTCCTCCCTTTTATCTCCCTCTTTATCGCTCCCTTTCCCATTTGAAGCTGTTGTCCTGTCTTCCTTATCTACCCGAATTGCCATTTGGTTCCATCCACCAACCCGGGCTTTATTCACCGCCGTGCTTTCAAGAAAAATTCTGTCCAAAACCCTCCACCAAACTATACTCTTTCTTCGTCTTATGCTTTCAAAGATGATTCCTCCTAGAGGCATCTCTCTACACACTGAAGCACAGATAAAGAAAAACATCACGTGCTTGAAGACACAACGTTTTAATAAACTATTTTATATTTTACATAAAACCTGCTGTTCTTAACAGATAAAGAAAGTCAACATTAGATCAGACTGCTTTCAACTAAAATATTTATCTTCAAAGAAATTACTAAAATATATTTAATAAATCTGAACAGTGAGAATTTTTCTAATTTTATATGGAAACATTAACAGCCTTTAACATTAACTGTACACATTTAACTAAAACTGTCTGGAAACCAAATTCTGATCCAATCAAAGGCGTCTGTCAGACATTACCGAATGAAATAAAAATATGAACACTATGTAAATATTAAAAGTGCTAAACAGATATAACAAAATAAAGAACATGGTGAAATACTATTCTTCATCTCCAGTCACATCGATTTCGATCACATCCTCCTCCTCCTCATCCTCGTCTGGAAGTACGACCACTCTTTCTTCTACCTCTGTGGTTGGAGAGCCTTTTTCGGGAGAGTAAAGCAAGACATCCACCTCATCATCTTCGTTCTCCTCTTCATCAAAGCAGGAGAGGGTGCTGCTCCCATAATCCCCTACAAAACCGTATTGTGTTAAAACCAAAGACAATTTGCATAAACATGAGATTTAATCGCTTCTTTAGGCATTTTGTTACAAACTGTCTGACACATCTGTTCCAAGTTTTCCATCTGAATATATAAAAATAAATAAAATAATAATTTTCAGTTTAACTGGGCTGAATTTCTATGCTCTATCTTAGGACTTTCAACTACTCTTCATCCGCTGCATATTTATGCTAATGATCCTAAATCAGGTCTAAATGTGTTTGTTGACTTTTCTTACATAAAACAAAGCTATACAGCTCCTCTCCATCTGATGCGTTCAACTTTATGTGTAGCTAAAAAAAAAACGACCACCTGAGTGAACTTCCTCAGCAGATGGTGGGATTAACACCTTCTTCATTTTTAATGGTTCCTATTAGGCTTCCTTCCGCTGCAGAATTGCACTTTGATCTGGTTAAATATCTCTGTAACAATCTGTATGTTCACTGTTTTATGGAGTTTTCCTGTATCTTCTGACAGATTTATACAATATGATCACTTGCAGCATTCATTATATGGTCATTTTATGATCTGTTCAGGGCAGCTGCTCTCGGAAAAAAAGAATTTGTTAATGTTTTAGCGGACACTTCAGCAACCTTAAGGCTTAGAGCTACTTCATGGGTACTGAGTCATAGGAAGGGCTACCAGTGCTGACCTATGAACTGGAGGAGTCAACTTTCACCTAAATTCCATGCATAATAAATATATTTTAGGTATTTTTTTTATTATTTATTTCTAATTTTCTTTTAGATATTGCCATTTTGAAATCTCTAGAAATTCAAGTGAGATTAGTAAAGGAAAGGCAATAGCATAAAATAAAATTTCAAACTGGTGAGTTTTACCTTGGTGCCCACAGGCACCGCAGTGGTGGTCTCTGTTTTAGCGCTAGCTTAGCCCTTACAAGCCTCCGCGTGTTTTACATCATTTACCTAAAGCTGGGCGTATACTGTGTGATTTTTTTCAATCGTTGCACGCATCTGCTGCTCACACTGTACGACTAAACCCTGCGTTTAATCGTACAGTGTGAGCTCTTAGCTCATGATTTATGTTCTGCCCAACGCTCTGATACGATTTACCTGCTCACACTGTACGACTAAAAAGCACGTCGGACTGAGCTCCGCAGTGAGATGGAGCTGCTCTGTAGCTCTCTATCCTGAAGCCAAACAAATAGAAGGGAGATATTTAGCTCACTATAGTGAACCAGCTGCCTTGGCAATATGTGCCATTTTGTGCTGAGGGTCCTAGAAAGAAAGGACGACGACGTATTTGGAAAAAGGACATGGCTGAGCAGGCGTGGCTGCTGCGGTCCGTCGATTTTGCAGACGGAGCTGCATTTTATTCATTGCATCCCTGCCATGCTGCTGTGTTTACATCTGAGAGGAAGAATAAAAAGAAGAACCCTTGTTTGCGTATGCACCCTGAACGATTTGCCCACGACGGTCGGGAGGAAATCAGACAAGTTTGATATTCTTCCTACCTTCCGATTCCTGATCGGGAGGTGGTCGTGGGAGGCTGATCGACGCTCGTTACCCCCTGTACACTACACGACTTACGATCAGGCTGAAGTCGGCCCGATCGAAAGATTCTCGCACGACTGGAAAATCGCCCCCGAAAATGGATATTTGAAAATGAAATACTGAAAAGTGTGGCGGGGATCTGTATTTAGCCCCAAATAACCGGAAACCAAACAAAATCGTAGCAGCTGAGTTTAAAAACAGTGAATCTCAGTATAAACACAGCTGTTCTCTGAAGGTCTTGGAGGTTAAATAGATCAAACTATAGAAACAACAATGTCACAAAGAGCTACGCTCCCAGCAGGAACGTCAGAGACATGGTCCTCAATCTACACTTCAGGCTGTGCAAGGAGAGCATAACTCTGCTTGTATTTTGCCTTGTAGGGGACAGAGCAAACCTAGGAGGAGTTCTGCTCAGAAGGAAACTCATCTGAACCATCTGGACAACGTGCTACCTTCTGTTTTCAGAAGACTGATCCTGATAGACCAGAGACTAAGGTGGATTTTCACACCAAAAGTAAAGCAGGAGGGTTTATAAAGCCTGTGTGACGTCTGCTGTCAGAGGAGGAAATACTGTAAAGATCCAGAGGTTCTGTCACATCTGTAAGGCATCTTTTCAGGTTCTGGTAAAACTTGACTTTCAGCCTTTTGGAGGCACCACACAGACACGCTGAGGATTTAAACACCATCATTTCACATTGAATTTCAATCTCAGCTATGATGAAAACCTTGTTACCTTGATGAGAGCTTCTAGCAGACTGGTCTCTGTTGCCTGGCAACGTGGCCGTGCTCCTCCATGTCTCTAAACCGTCCGGTCCAGCTGGCTTACACTCATCCTTTGATGTGTTTGGAAGCAGATTGTGATTGTTATCATAAAGCGTTTGATGTTGGAACTTTGCTTCTCTGTCCTTTTCCATCTCTGCCCTCATATTGAACCCATCTTCTGCCTCCCTAACCTTTGCCTTTTCTAAATCTACAGCTTTGGATCCCTTTCCACCTGGGGCTTCCTTCCCCTTCCTTGTTTTGGAGGGTTTCCATTTAATACATTTACGCAACTCTTTCAGAGTTTTCATCAATGATGGTTTCAGTGTTTGGCTGCTTCCCACGTTGTCAGTTTCAGTTTTTCCAGGACATTTATCACTTTTCCTCTGCTTCTCTGTGTCTCTGTTACCCACAGTGCTGATCAACCTCCTGCATGTTTTTCTCTCTTCCGTTGTCGTTTGCTTCTCAGACGCCTTTCCTCTGGCCTCCTTTTGGACCCTGATCTCAGCTCCAGCAGCATCGGTGGTTTCCTTCTCGAGTTTTATTTTTCGAGGCCTTCCCCGCCCCCTCTTAGGAGGAGGGTCTTGTTTTGGTACCATTACTGCTCTGCTTATTAAGGGTATTAAAACGCAGCACCTATCTGTCACTGTGCTGCTACTGTTTTGTTCACACGTCTTCACAAAGCCCCGTGTTTTGATCCGAGCATTTTCTGTGCCTAGATTTGGGGCTCCTCTGGATTTGGCACCACGAGGAGCTGTGACCAGCGTCGCTGAGCCTGGAGAGAGAGAGCTGTTCGTCTTCTCTCTTTCCTTCATCGGTACAGCAGGACAATACAGAAACACTGAGTGAAGACTTTTAGCTGCATTTCTGCCTCTGGATGAGATCAGATCCAAAGCCGGAACTTTAGGCTCTTTCTGAGAATTTGGACACCTTCCTTTCCTTTTCTTAGGAGGCGGAGCATCTTCTACATCATCATGCTCGTCCGTCTTCCTCATCTTAATGCGCTCAGATTCCCTGTCCCCACTCTGACGTGCGTCGTCTCTAGCTGCGATGTTGTTTAGAGGAAGCTGCAGCGTGCATGCGCTTCCTTTGAGCCATGGCAAAGCGTTACCCGATGGCGACTCACAGGGCGAGGGCTTTAATGGAGAGAGACACCTTGGAAGCCGCAGCTCATCCGTGCATGGGGGGGGAAACTTAGTGGCAACCGGCGGAGGTAAAACCTGGACGCTTTGATCTTCGTGGAATGATGGCTGTTGTAACAGCAGGCGATCTAGATTCTCCCCTATGGAGAAACACGTTACAGGTAATGGGAAACCAGAAGTTTGGGGAAATGGTGATTTCATTGGCCCAGATAAAAGGACGGATGAGCTCATTTGAGGCAGCTGCTGCTGCCATGTTTGTAAATCAGTTGGCACTGGAGAGGGGCCTGCCAGGATTTGTTGGTTCTGTGCTGCAAAATGATGGATGCCTGCCCGGGAAACACAAACAAAGCAAGATCATCAGAACAAGGAAGAGACAAAAGGAAAACCTGTCTGTTGGTGTGCTATGAAGTAATTTGTAAGGTAACAGCAGCTTTGTGTGAAAAGGTTTCCTTTTTTCTTTAGCACAAACATCCAGTCTCAACGAAAAGATCAGAAATCAGTCCCAGATTGAAACAAAGAACTAATGTTAAAACATCAAACGGTTTGTGAAAATGATAGCGACCTGTGTCCGTGTCTGATTGGTCACCTGGCGTCTCCAGGGTCTGGTAGGACACGCCCTCTGCTGCAGCAACATCAGCACTCTGCGCCGTCGGCCCAACGTCGTTCTCCGTAGCTGGGACCTCATGAAGGGTTGACGCCGCGCCGAGGTCCACCTGCGATTTCTTGCAGTTGGTGTTCAGGTTAGGGAGATAATTCAGACTCCTCATGATGCTCTCCAACATCTCGTCGATCTGCTCGTTGGACTCCTCCCCGGGGCTCTGAGGCGGCAGGAGGCACTCTGGTTCCAGCTCGCTGCTATGATCCATCCAGAGGCTGCAGGTGGATCGGGCTTCAGAGAAAGAGCTGGTGTTGGCCTGTTCGGGGGAGGAGTTCGAAACATCCCGGACCTTCTGGGAATCTGGGTACTGGACTGGAAGGGCAGAGGGAGCTGGAGTCTGGAGAACATCAAGGCCTGTTTGCGGGGTGTTCTGGTTGGAGCGAGTCAACAGAAAGCAAGAAATGTCAGCTTTTACCTTAGAATGAATAGAGATAAATAAAACAAATCGTTGATCTATAGTTGATCCACCTGATTCAGGTTAGACAGAACCGACACATCCTCATCTTGAACGGCCACCGTCTCCCACACATCTCCTCTTGTCCTCCTCCTCAGTTTCACCTGAGAACAAAAACAGTCGTTAAAATGAGAAGGCAGGCTGACTTTCTGTTCAACCAGGTGGATTTCAGCATTCAGGGAGCTAATTCAAAAAATTTGCGTTTCAAGATCAGGAGACGGTTTTTGGTTCTGCCAATAATCTATTCAGTGCTTCTCTGAGGTCTTACCTTGATGGAAATCTTTGCTGTTTCCATACTCTCTCTTTTCCATTTCATCTTCTCTAGATTCTTTCCTCCTGTGATAAAATGAGACTTCTTCTTATGTTCTTTCTTCAGCGTCTTTTCTCCTCCATCCACAGTCGCCTTCCTGTTTCCGTCCTGCTGCCCTGGCCTTTCCTGGTCCTCCTCAGCAGGCTGATTCTTTTTCTGCGATCTTGGTGAGTCGGCATGTTGGCTGAAGCAAGTTGCTATTGTTTCCATGTGCCTGAATGAAGCGGAGCCCCGCTGGGCTGAAACCTCAGGGTCGCAGTGGACGCTCGGGTTGGAGGTGAGAGAACTCTGGAAGACGTTTTTAGACTGGCAGGTAGAACAGGATCCTACAACAGATGCAGACTCTACAGTTGGAGGCGAAGCTGGAGCAGGACCAGGATCGACGGCAGACATTAGGATACTTTCTACAGTTTGTGTCCCAATCGAAGCAAAGCTTTTCCTTTCAAGAGGATCATCCTCTATCTTCCCACTTATCTCAGCCTGAACCTTTGGATCCTGCATTTTCACATCTTTGTGCATCCCTCTGATGTGAACCTTTTGCCTTACTCCAAGAAGCTCTGTGCCTTCCCCCTCACTGTCTTTACATCCTAATTTGATGTTTGTGATTCCAAACTTGTGTGCTGCAGCCAGCACCTCATTCTGCTCCTCGCTGCTTCTCACTTCCAGCTCTCCAGAGTACAGGAGCCGGACCAGCTTCACTAAGGTCTGGGCTGACACTGCCTGCAGGTGAAGCCAACGTTTTTGCCCCGACTGAGGGGAGGGGGAGGCCGACAACCTCTGGGACAAGTAAGGGCTGAGGGCAGCCAGGACGCAGCTGTGTGCCGGGACTGAGATACCTTTGTGAATGCGACATAGAGACGGATGCATTAACGGGTCCTCCAGGTAAAAAACATTATGTGGATCAGCGGTCTTACCGTCAGATTGCAGCATGGTATCACAGAACTGTGTGCTGTTTTGCTGCCTCTGCAGCTGCTCCAGAAGCTGGGTTTCATAGCCGAGCCAGGAGAACCGCTGCATGTTCACAAGCTCCTGGGAGCAAAAGTATGGGGAGAGAAATTACTCATGATTTGCCTATAAAAAAAGAAAATAAAAAACATTAATAGCAAAGGTAAACACTAGGAGCATAACTGTTCACAGACACACAAACTACTATTTTTTCAAACTACTTGTCATTAGTTTGTAACATTAAATTCCAGTCTAGAATCTCCTGTCTCTATTGTCTCCAAATGTTTGATTTAAATATGACTTATTCAATAATTGAACTTTATTGATCTCCCAAAGGAGAAATTCACTCTCTTCATTTAACCCATCCCCTTTGGGAGCTGTGGGCTGCCATTGTGTGGCCCCGGGGGGCACCAGCCCCAACTGTGTGCTGGTGAAGATTCTCAGTCATCCAGGTCCAAGTTTAAAGATGTTTTGCTTCCCAACCAGGAAGTTTTTTCAATTAAAAATGTCAGATATAGCGTTGAGTTTGAGGCTTTATAGAGTGGACCAAAAACAAAGCCTTGTTTTGGCTTAGAAAACATGCTTATTGAACCGGAAGAACGCCCCTTAGGAATGGGAAGTCGTTTGGGTTTACTGTTAGCCTGCAATACCTGCTACCTGTCTATGTCTCTGAGACATAGACAGGGGCTAAAAAGGTGACATGTTCTGTTCCTCTGTAAGGGGGGGGCCTGCGATGATAGTGGGAACTAATCATTTTGATTCCTATATGGGAAGCAAAACTTTTTCAAACTTTTTTGGAAGGATTAGTAAATATAACATTGGTTGTTTTCTTTCAATTATTATTTTATTCATTGAAAGAAAGAAGCTCTAATAAAAAGCAGAAGTTATTTTTTCAATTTTGTCCTTTTTAATAAGACACACACACAGACAAAAAAAACAAAAAACATCAACATGAAGTAGTTAGAAATCTCCAAAAGAAAATCATGTCTCAGTGCAGGGGTGGCCAGTTGGAATTATTGTTATCATGCTGAAGTTATTTTCAATAACAATAGATTAAGTCTAAATATGTCTGAAAACCTTTAAAATTCTGTATTTATCTTTCCTCCAATGTTTTTTTTATTTATTTCTAATTACAGCATTGATCTGTTTGAAAAACAGGATAAAATATTGTAATTGATAAGAATCCAACTTCTTTCTGGAACCGGTGTCCTGAAGGGATGCGTTCCTTTGACAGTAGTATTATCATTACCACCATTAGGGCAGAAACAATTAATCGGATTACTCGCGATTAATTGATTATTTAAATATTCGTAAACTAATGTAGTAATCGATCAATCAATAATTGGAGCATCGACACAATAATTTAGCTGACAGAGCGACCCACTCAGGTTAGTAATTTTACCATGATTGTAAAAAATAAGTAAACATTTTGCATTTGAGATTACAAAAAAAAAAATCTCTGTTAATACCCTCTATCCAGAAGAAATTTTTTGTTTCACATGGTTTAATTTAATAAAAAATCTACTTTAAGGAACTTTTGGCTATCCGATTATTAATTGAAAACATTATTGACAGATTAACCGATTTGAAAAATAATCATTAGTTGCAGCCCTAATCGTGATAGTACCATAAACTATTTGGATGAAATATTAATACTGTATCAAATCCCCTTTAACAATAAAACCCTACCCAATCTAACAAATTCATTTTTGCATAAAATATCAGTATATCTGAAACATTTTAAGTTAAAAATAGAATAGTTTAACACTTTATTTTGGAATTTCACCCACAAGTTGATTGTATGAAGTGCCACTACTGTCAAATAGTTTCCACTGTTAATACTATATATTGTAATCTAATGCAAAAGTCCGCCATAGTAATTTAGATTTTTAGTTTTACCAGATGAAATTAAGGTTTAATAATCAACATATATTATATTATCTAATACTGGTTTGCAGTAATCCTGTTCAACTCTTAGCAGCCTAAATACTTTACTGCTTTAACATGACAATAATGAAAGTGGTTACTTAAATGTGACCCAACTATGTTTTAAATGTTCTGGTGGCTATAATGATACAAACTGTCCTGTTTGAAGGTTTCTGCCTTAGTTTTAACCCTGAATGTCATATTAAGGTTGGCTAAACAAAAAAAACACACATATTTTGTTCTGTATTATAAATTAAAAGTACGGAAGAGTATCAGGGCCACTGGAAAAAAAAAAAAAAACTCAACTCATTTGTAAATTTTTTTTCAGTATGAGAAAAAAGTCAGCATTTTAACTTTGACTCTGACTTTAATCTTAGAATTCTGACTTTTTTTTTCAGAGTTCTGACTTTAATCTCAGAATATAGGATCGTAATGTAGATGGGCATCATGAAGGAAGAGATGGTGGAGCACTCAGTTTCACTGGCAAAGATGTGAGTTGTTTGGGAGGGCCAGTAACACACTGGTGGAAAATGACAGAATTAGGCGACTTTTTATGTGCCCGAGGGGTCCCCGCTGATGTTATTTCATTAATGGAAGGGCAGAAGGTGATTAGAACAAGAGAGCTAGTTTAGTCTTTAAAACAGACATGGCTACAGCTCGATGCTAACATGTTTGCTAGCTGTCAGAATTCAGATAGAATCCTGAGTCTTAATTCT
Organism: Cyprinodon tularosa; assembly: GCF_016077235.1. Lineage (NCBI taxonomy): Eukaryota > Metazoa > Chordata > Actinopteri > Cyprinodontiformes > Cyprinodontidae > Cyprinodon > Cyprinodon tularosa. The sequence goes on along the minus strand of NW_024038989.1, from coordinate 650,544 downwards.
AAGAAGAAGAAAAAACATAATTGTGAGAAAAAAAGTCAGAATTCTGAGATAAAAGTCAGAATTCTAAGATTGAAGTCAGATTTCTGAGAAAAAAAGTCTTAATTCTAAAATAAAAAGTAAGAATTCTGAAATTAAGTCAGAATACTGAGGAAAAAAAGTCAGAATTCCGAGATTTAAGTGACTTTATTCTCATATTATACATGATAAAAGTTAAAAATCATTAACTTTTTTTAATTTTTTCAGTGGCCCTAATCCTCTACCGTATTAAAAGTAATTCTTTTTGCCTGCTATTAAATGTTTGTATGAGACTTAGATATATTTAATAAAATGTGTTTTCTGAATCTTAGGAGAGTTTTTGCAGCTTATAAACTTTCTACAGTAGAAACGGTTATAAATTAAAATGATCCATCGATGTATGGTTGAACCAAACACCAAACCGGAAGCCAACTTCAGTAAAGTCCATCTTCTGATCAGATTTGGCTCCTGGTTTGGTTGTCTACAATAAAACATAGAAATGTTTAATATTTTTGACCAAACTAAACATTTCTGGTTCATTTAACCGTTTTTAATTGTTGAGTTATCGTCCTTTTATGACGACAAGTAGAGCAAGAACCATCTTCCACCACATGCTTAAAATAAATACTTAAAAAAAATTCCATAAAGTTAATGTAATTAAGCGAATAAAGAACTATCAGTGTGGTTGTTAACAAAGGAGAAACACAAAAAACTAAATTGAAGAGTAGCCCGCGAGAAAAAACCCTGAACTTGGTTGATATTGGTTAGCTTTTTAACATTGCTAAATGTTGCTAAAGCAGGCTAGCATCACATATACTTACCTATATTTCCCTGGATGCGGGTTGAAGTCTGAAGGATAAACCTTAATGTAGCATTTTCTCACGAAACTAGCTTTAAACTCAGATGATTTAAAAAAAAAACTATTTATTTTCAACACCTTGTTTCTTAAATCTGAAGAGGAGTCAAGAGGCAGCGACACCTGGTGGCCACTCTGTCAAAGTACAGAATTCTGCTGTGTTTGGCCTCCAGCACCAAGTACATCCCGCTGCAGCCTGCGGGAAGGCGGGGCTTGATGTCAAGCCCCGCCCACATCAAGAGCAGCCATATTGGAAATGCAAGCCCCGCCCACACAAGGACAGCCATACTGGAAATTGACCGCTCCTTCTTCTTCTTCTATTTTTTTTAATGGCGGTTTGCAAACAACTTATAGGTGCATTACCGCCACCTTCCAGAATGGAGTATGGACCAGACAAACTATTACAGGTGCTGGTCATAAAATTAGAATATCATGAAAAAGTAGATTGATTTCAGTAATTCCATTTAAAAAGTGAAACTTGTATATTATATTCATACATTACATACAAACTCATATATTTCAGATGTTTATTTTGTTTAATTTTGATGATTACAAATGACAACAAATGAAAATCTCAAATTCATCATATCAGAAAATTAGAATATTGTGAAAAGGTTCAAAATTGATGGCCCCTGGTGCCACACTCTAATCAGCTAATTAACTCAAACCACCTGCAAAAGCCTTTAAATGGTCTTTCAGTCTAGTTCTATAGGCTACACAATCATGGGGAAGACTGCTGACTTGACAGTTGTCCAAAAGACGACCATCGACACCTTGCACAAGGAGGGCAAGACACAAAAGGTCATCGCTAAAGAGGCTGGCTGTTCACAGAGCTCAGTGTCCAAGCACATTAATAGAGAGGCGAAGGGAAGGAAAAGATGTGGTCGAAAAAAGTGTACAAGCAAGAGAGATAACCGCACCCTGGAGAGGATTGTGAAACAAAACCCATTCAAAAATGTGGGGGAGATTCACAAAGAGTGGACTGCAGCTGGAGTGAGTGCTTCAAGAACCACCACACACAGACGTATGAAAGACATGGGTTTCTGCTGTCGCATTCCTTGTGTCAAGCCACTCTTGAACCACAGACAGCGTCAGAAGCGTCTTGCCTGGGCTAAAGAGAAACAGGACTGGACTGCTGGTGAGTGGTCCAAAGTCATGTTCTCTGATGAAAGTAAATTTTGCATTTCCTTTGGAAATCAAGGTCCCAGAGTCTGGAGGAAAAGAAGAGAGGCACTTCATCCACGTTGCTTGAAGTCCAGTGTAAAGTTTCCACAGTCAGTGATGGTTTGGGGTGCCATGTCATCTGCTGGTGTTGGTCCATTGTGTTTTCTGAGGTCCAGGGTCAACGCAGCCACATACCAGGAAGTTTTAGAGCACTTCATGCTTCCTGCAGCTGACCAACTTTTTGGAGATGCAGATTTCATTTTCCAACAGGACTTGGCACCTGCACACAGTGCCAAAGCTACCAGTACCTGGTTGAAGGACCATGGTATCCCTGTTCTTAATTGGCCAGCAAACTCTCCTGACCTTAACCCCATAGAAAATCTATGGGGTATTGTGAAGAAGAAGATGCAATACACCAGACCCAACAATTCAGAAGAGCTAAAAGCCACTATTAGAGCAACCTGGGCTATCATAACACCTGAGCAGTGCCACAGACTGATCGACTCCATGCCACGCCGCATTGCTGCAGTAATACAGGCCAAAGGAGGCCCAACTAAATACTGAGTGCTGTACATGCTCATACTTTTCATGTTCATACTTTTCAGTTGGCCAACATTTCTATAAATCCTTTGTTTTTATTGGTCTTCAGTAATATTCTAATTTTCTGATATGATGAATTTGAGATTTTCATTTGTTGTCATTTGTAATCATCAAAATTAAACAAAATAAACATCTGAAATATATGAGTTTGTATGTAATGTATGAATATAATATACAAGTTTCACTTTTTAAATGGAATTACTGAAATCAATCTATTTTTTCATGATATTCTAATTTTATGACCAGCACCTGTATATTCTTCCTAAAATACCCGTTCTTCTTAGAAAATTAAAAATACTCCCAAAAACTACATCCCCAGATGACCTTTGAAACAATTCCCTTATATCTAGTTTGTTTTTATTCCCGCCTAACTCTCTACGCAACATCTCTTTCCTGAGTATATTTATAACATTCTAAAAAAATATGTTGGAAAGTTTCTAATTTCCCACAAATACAACACCCTGTATTATGCCTTTTCATTATTTTAAGAGTACTATTTAATCCTGCATGTCCGAACCTTATCCTAGATATATCTTCTTCTTTTTTAATTCTATTACATTTTCTTGATTCTCCAACCTTTTTTTGAATACTATAATAAAATTGAGCATTCCCTCCTTTATCCCACTGTTCTTGTCATTTCTTCTTGAAATACATTTTTATAATATTCCTTAACTCATTTTTACTAATGTTAATGTTTAAATCAACATCCTTTTTTACAGCACTCTTAGCAAGAGAGAATGATCCACTGTGGATGATGTTTTTTTTTTTTCTATATGAAAACATTTTTGAATAAAGTCACTGGATTAAACTAGTGTGTAAATTCTAACTATAACTACCTTCATCTTATCTGCTCAGCGGATCACTTAATCATGCGCCTCTGTCCCAGCCTAACGGCGGTAGCTTCATCTCCTCCACCCTTCATAAAGTCCGGCTTGATGTGTGCAATTAGACTTAGACTTCTTTATTGTCATGTGCTCCTCACCTGAGCTTCCATCACCCCCATCCGGTCTCCACTGTTGTTAGGCATACCTTAATCTTATGTTTGTAATATGACTATGTAACCGAACAATGTGTTTTTCTATGTGCTTCATTTATTACAAAAAAAGGTAAAATAAATCTTATTCTGACTGGTAAAACAAACAACTTCACTGTATGTCAGGCTTGCAAATAAAAATTCTATTGATTCCAGTCATTGTTCAAAAATTTTAGGAAACATTTTATTTAAACATAAAATATTGCACGTTCTTAACTTTGCTTGTATGTTAAATTTAAAAAAAGGTTATGAAATTGTTAAACAATGCTGTTACAGTATATTTACAATCACTTTATTGGTTCACTCTCTTTTCAACATCTTACAGCTACAATGTAACTTTGTCTGGAATAATATTGGAACAATATTTCTATAAAACCTAAATGAATGAATGAGCTATAGCAAAAGGAACATTCAAAAAGTTACATAATATTGAAACAACTCAAAAAGAATGACTACACAAGTTAAAAGGCAAATGTGCTTCATCAGAAATGTTTTAAAATAGAAGGTCACAGAAAAAGACAAAAAAAACGAACAATGTGTGACAACAGACATGTCTGAAAGACTGGAAAACAAACTGATTGATTATTGACATTCAGGGCAGTGTCCGGGTTTGGTATCACAGTAGTACCTTGGGTACTCTCCTCGTCTTCCATTGCCGGTGAAGCCCACACAGTCTTTATATTGCCGGTTGCAAGAAGAACATATTACAACCGCAAAAGGAATTCGGTGTTCTGCCTTGAATGATGACATCCAATTCACAGCACGTCATCTGATTTTCCCCCCATGTCCTCTTTATTACGTGAATTGGTGTGCTTGATGATGTAAATGACTTGGCAACAGCAAAAACACCATTGTCAAAATCAATGCACTGGCAGCACAGGTGGTGTTGAGCGGTTATGTCAGGTTTCACTACAGTGTGGCGTCTCTGCAGGTGCACCCGTAAATTGCGCCTGTTCAACTTCAATCCACAGTGTGGACATACCACTGACTCTTTGGCCTTGCAAATTGGCGGTGGTGGGGGAGGCAATGGCACTCGCATGGAGAATGAGCCAGGTGCTGCAGAGGCTAGGGAATTTGACAAGGTGAAAGGAGCTGGAGACTGTGGTGAGGCCGAAAGCACCGTTGAATGAGGCAAGGGGGCGGGGGTGGAGGTGGAGAATGTGGTGAGGCTGAAAGCGCTGCTGAATGAGGCAAGGGAGCTGGAGACAGATGCCCCTTCAAGTGAATCTCAAATTGGTCCTTCCGTATAATGGTGTTGATGCAGTGCGGGCAATGAAAATGTGCAAACTTTCTGCACGGCCTACTGCATTTACAGATGGTAAATCCTGTAAAGAAAAAAAATAATGTTATACATACATCTGAAAGGCCAGCTATTCCAACATGTAGGAGATATTTCACCATAGTTGCCATAAACATACAAAATTCCATCCATACAAACTTTACCTTTGTGCTTCACTGCTAGCTTCAAGTGATTTTGCAAATGAATATCCATCTGGTATGTATGTTTGCACGTGAACATACAGCATGGGCATTCATACAGTCCATCCCTCTGAAAAGACCGAAGGTCCAGGGCACCTTCCAAATGGGTAGGGTGCTGAGAAAAAAAAAGAAATGTATTTCTTTTTTCAGTTTACCTTTAACAATCTTTACTGTTGCATTTTTTACATACCTGCATCTACAATGTAGTACTTTCACTCTTTACAAAGCTCTTTCATTTTTGGTTAAACAATCTGATTGACCATTTTGTCCCTTTAAACTTTATTTAATTCGTCCCGTAAACACATTTTAATGAAATGATTAACCTAAATTTTCCTGTCATTTTTCTGTCTTCATGGTGGCAGGCATCTTAAGCTCATTCATATTTAGCCTAACGATATACAAAACTACAAAAAAAGGCTTTTAAACTACATAAAATATATAGCCATAAATTTGATAAATTTGTACAAATAGCCATATTTGTACAAATTTATAGAAATGACTCGTCGCCATGATGCGCAGGTCAGTGTTGACCACAATGTTTCCTTCATAGTCTAGATTATCCTCAATTTCCTAACGAGATTGTCATTCGTTACAAATAATAATAATAATAATAATAATAATACAACCTTTCATGCATGTTAATCAAAATAATAAAAAAACACATTCAAGTCAGTTTGTCACCACGTCAATACAAATCTTTTGCAAGAAATTCCAATCCTTGACTATGGCAATGCAAGCTAGCTGCTAACATGCAACAACACGGCCAGTTATTTTAAAGAATGTTATATATCTGTGACTAATTACATAAAGAAAACACTTACAGCCATTGAAAACGTGTTTTTACGACGAATAATTCAGCCGCGACTTTTCTTCTCTCTTCATGTGCTTCCCCATAGACATAAAATGAGTAGACCCCGCATTGGCTTTCGCGGCGCAGGAATTACGGCCGCCATATTGGGGCGGTCGACCTGGTAGTCAAACCTGCTGATTCAAGCTGAACACACTAATGATGCCTCAACACTTTGCGGCGTCTTTTTGTTTAAATTGACGGACTATTGACGTCAGGGCTCGAGGGATAACTTTTCACAATTAAGATATATATATATATATATATATATATATATATATATATATATATATATATATATATATATATATATATATATATATATATATATATATATATATATATATATACACTATATTGCCAAAAGTATTTGCTCACCCATCCAAATTATTGGAATCAGGTGTTCCAATCACTTCCATGGCCACAGGTGTATAAATTCAAGCACCTAGGCATGCAGACTGTTTTTACAAACATTTGTGAAAGAATGGGTCGCTCTCAGGAGCTCAGTGAATTCCAGCGTGGAACTGTGATAGGATGCCACCTGTGCAACAAATCCAGTCGTGAAATTTCCTCGCTCCTAAATATTCCACAGTCAACTGTCAGCTGTATTATAAGAAAATGGAAGTGTTTGGGAACGACAGCAACTCAGCCACGAAGTGGTAGGCCACGTAAACTGACGGAGCGGGGTCAGCGGATGCTGAAGCGCATAGTGCGAAGAGGTCGCCAACTTTCTGCAGAGTCAATCACTACAGACCTCCAAACTTCATGTGGCCTTCAGATTAGCTCAAGAACAGTGCGCAGAGAGCTTCATGGAATGGGTTTCATGGTCGAGCAGCTGCATCCAAGCCATACATCACCAAGTGCAATGCAAAGCGTCGGATGCGGTGGTGTAAAGCACGCCGCCACTGGACTCTAGAGCAGTGGAGACGCGTTCTCTGGAGTGACGAATCGCGCTTCTCCATCTGGCAATCTGATGGACGGGTCTGGGTTTGGCGGTTGCCAGGAGAACGGTACTTGTCTGACTGCATTGTGCCAAGTGTAAAGTTTGGTGGAGGGGGGATTATGGTGTGGGGTTGTTTTTCAGGAGCTGGGCTTGGCCCCTTAGTTCCAGTGAAAGGAACTCTGAATGCTTCAGCATACCAAGACATTTTGGACAATTCCATGCTCCCAACTTTGTGGGAACAGTTTGGAGCTGGCCCCTTCCTCTTCCAACATGACTGTGCACCAGTGCACAAAGCAAGGTCCATAAAGACATGGATGACAGAGTCTGGTGTGGATGAACTTGACTGGCCTGCACAGAGTCCTGACCTCAACCCGATAGAACACCTTTGGGATGAATTAGAGCGGAGACTGAGAGCCAGGCCTTCTCGTCCAACATCAGTGTGCGACCTCACAAATGCGCTTCTGGAAGAATGGTCAAAAATTCCCATAAACACACTCCTAAACCTTGTGGACAGCCTTCCCAGAAGAGTTGAAGCTGTTCTAGCTGCAAAGGGTGGACCGACGTCATATTGAACCCTATGGATTAGGAACGGGATGTCACTTAAGCTCATATGTGAGTCAAGGCAGGTGAGCAAATACTTTTGGCAATATAGTGTATATATATATATACATATATCTATGTCTATGTGTGTCCCTCCCCTGTTACGTCAGCATTTCCAATATGGCTGTGCTTGATGTGGGCGGAGCTTGATGTCAAGCCCCGCCTTCCCGCAGGCTGCAGCGGGATGCTTCTCTCCAGCACGGAGGTCCTCAACAGGGCGTCCGCGACCCCTAGGGGGTCCAAAGAGGTACTGCATTGGGGTCACGAAAGTTTTGGTTGATTAGACTTTTTTTATATTCCTCCCTGCAATTTTTTCCAATAATTGAAATGTCCTTAAATACACATTAACTCAACAAGCTGTAGTAAACAGATAAATGGAGGCAGAAGATGTCTTTCAGTCATCAATACATACATTCAGGGACACACAGGAGCTCTTTCAAGCTGGTCACAGTTTCATTCACAACACCTGTTCCATCAACAGGGAATCCGAATCAGAAATACTTTAATAATCCCATTACTCCATCTGTAATAGAGTGACTATAGGACCAGTTTGGTATAACACAATTTCATACAATATATATGATTATCTCGCCATCAGTTTCGGGGTCCTTGGCCTGGAAAACGTTGAAGACCCCTGCTCCAGCACAAAATATTGGAAGATCTGCAATAATTTATGTTTATAGGATATATAGATTTGAACAAGATCTTGTGAAAAAATGACACCAACACCGTTAAATGGCTCCAATTTAAATCAGCAACTGGAAAAACTCGGTTGGCCTTTCTGGTACAGAACTGGACTGATTTAAATTCTATTTTATGAACAGCAGCTTTTTTGTCTCAATAAATAACATGAGACGACAACAATTACATATGGTGTTCTCCAAGGAACCATCTTAGGGCCCCTCCTATTTAATACCTACATTCTCCCAACAGAATTCACCATAACTACGCAGAAAACATTAGAAAGTCGCTCTGAATCCATGCAAGAACTTGGCAAATGCATAGAAGCAACTGATGCATGGATATGCCAGCATTCTCTTCAGCTGACCAAACTGAAGAAATACTTTTGGGACCAAAGGAGGAGTGTTTAAAAGTTGCACATTACAGCTAGAAACCACCAATCAGGCTCCAAATCTGACTGTAATGATGGTCTCTGACCTGAACCTTCAGAGGCTAAAAAAAGACAGTAAGAAAATCTGTCTTCTATCAAGTAGAGAACGTCTTTAAGATTTAATGACTAATGTCTCAGCAGCACCTTAAAAACTAACCCCTTTTTGTTAGTATAACTGATTATTGTAATGGTGTATTCACTTGTCTGCTTAAGAAGTTGATGAGACAACTGTAGTTGATCCAGAATGATGCTGCCAATATCCTAACTAGAACTAAGAAAATAGAGCAAAACACCCCAGATCTAAAATCATTAGCTTTCACTAGTTCACTATATTCCACAAAATAGACTTAAAAAAATTTCTGTTTGTCTATAAAATCCCTGAATGGCTTAACTTCAAAATACATTCCAGATTTGCAGTCACAGTATTATCCACCCAGACCTCTCATGTCTTCTGGCTCAAATCTACTGTGCTAACCAAGCATGGAGAAGCAGCTTTTAGTTCTTTAGTTTTGGTGCAGCGGTGTTGGATGCAGGAGTTTACCCTACAACTGAAGGGTCAGTTCAACACCCAGCTATGGCTTTCAATGTCATTGTGTCCTTGGTTAAGGAACGTGTTGCCAATTGATGGTGGTCAGAGGGCCCGGTGGGACTTGTGTATGGCAGCCTTGCTTCTGCCAGTAGCTACAATATAGCCTACCACCATGAACATGGGTGTTTGTGTAAATGGGTGAATCTTCTCGTCTTTTCTAAGGCCTTCAGCTGTTGACTTTGACAAACGCTATCTAAGTACAGGGCATTTACCATAGGAGAGAGACTAGGCAAAAATAGCTTGCATTGGAAGAGTCTTGATGAACTGCAAGATTTTTGGGAAATATTCTGTGGACTGACAAGGCAATTGTTGAACGGTTTAGGAAAGTGCATCATTTTTAAAAGTAACACCACATTTCAGCAAAAGAAAGGCATACAGGAAAAGATGGTGGTAGTGTGATGGTCTGGGACTGTTTTGCAGCTTTGAAACTTGCTGGGATTAACGAGACCCGGTAATAATGAAAAGAATATCAAACAATCGGATGGTAAATTCAAGCTCAAACTAACTGGTTATTTATCAAAAGCATTTAAAGTTGTTGGTGCTAGGGGTGGTTCAGTCTGTTACTTAAGTAACAGACTGGTACACCTACAGGTGCTGGTCATAAAATTAGAATATCATGAAAAAGTAGATTGATTTCAGTAATTCCATTTAAAAAGTGAAACTTGTATATTATATTCATACATTACATACAAACTCATATATTTCAGATGTTTATTTTGTTTAATTTTGATGATTACAAATGACAACAAATGAAAATCTCAAATTCATCATATCAGAAAATTAGAATATTACTGAAGACCAATAAAAACAAAGGATTTATAGAAATGTTGGCCAACTGAAAAGTATGAACATGAAAAGTATGAGCATGTACAGCACTCAGTATTTAGTTGGGCCTCCTTTGGCCTGTATTACTGCAGCAATGCGGCGTGGCATGGAGTCGATCAGTCTGTGGCACTGCTCAGGTGTTATGATAGCCCAGGTTGCTCTAATAGTGGCTTTTAGCTCTTCTGAATTGTTGGGTCTGGTGTATTGCATCTTCTTCTTCACAATACCCCATAGATTTTCTATGGGGTTAAGGTCAGGAGAGTTTGCTGGCCAATTAAGAACAGGGATACCATGGTCCTTCAACCAGGTACTGGTAGCTTTGGCACTGTGTGCAGGTGCCAAGTCCTGTTGGAAAATGAAATCTGCATCTCCAAAAAGTTGGTCAGCTGCAGGAAGCATGAAGTGCTCTAAAACTTCCTGGTATGTGGCTGCGTTGACCCTGGACCTCAGAAAACACAATGGACCAACACCAGCAGATGACATGGCACCCCAAACCATCACTGACTGTGGAAACTTTACACTGGACTTCAAGCAACGTGGATGAAGTGCCTCTCTTCTTTTCCTCCAGACTCTGGGACCTTGATTTCCAAAGGAAATGCAAAATTTACTTTCATCAGAGAACATGACTTTGGACCACTCACCAGCAGTCCAGTCCTGTTTCTCTTTAGCCCAGGCAAGACGCTTCTGACGCTGTCTGCGGTTCAAGAGTGGCTTGACACAAGGAATGCGACAGCAGAAACCCATGTCTTTCATACGTCTGTGTGTGGTGGTTCTTGAAGCACTCACTCCAGCTGCAGTCCACTCTTTGTGAATCTCCCCCACATTTTTGAATGGGTTTTGTTTCACAATCCTCTCCAGGGTGCGGTTATCTCTCTTGCTTGTACACTTTTTTCGACCACATCTTTTCCTTCCCTTCGCCTCTCTATTAATGTGCTTGGACACTGAGCTCTGTGAACAGCCAGCCTCTTTAGCGATGACCTTTTGTGTCTTGCCCTCCTTGTGCAAGGTGTCGATGGTCGTCTTTTGGACAACTGTCAAGTCAGCAGTCTTCCCCATGATTGTGTAGCCTATAGAACTAGACTGAAAGACCATTTAAAGGCTTTTGCAGGTGGTTTGAGTTAATTAGCTGATTAGAGTGTGGCACCAGGGGCCATCAATTTTGAACCTTTTCACAATATTCTAATTTTCTGATATGATGAATTTGAGATTTTCATTTGTTGTCATTTGTAATCATCAAAATTAAACAAAATAAACATCTGAAATATATGAGTTTGTATGTAATGTATGAATATAATATACAAGTTTCACTTTTTAAATGGAATTACTGAAATCAATCTACTTTTTCATGATATTCTAATTTTATGACCAGCACCTGTAGAAAGGAATGAACATGTTTGCATATATATATATATATAAATATATGGCGACAGGTAGTCACTATGCTGTTTGATGACATGATGTGTACAACACTCAACATGGACCAGAGGAATCCAAGGAAAGACATTTCAGAAGAGTAGAAAGAACATTATAGGCAAGGCAAATTTATTTGTATAGCACAATTCAGTACAAAAACAATGCAAAGTGCTTTACATGATTAAAATATAGGAAAATAAAACAGAATCAAAGCAAGTAGGAAAAACATAATAAATAAAATAAAAAAGTAGAACTAATGATGTTTCAGTTGAACTGTTTAACTAGAACAGTCAAAGGCAATCCTATACAAATCTGTTTTTAGTCTTGATTTAAAGGAACTCAGGCTTTCCGCACTTTTACAGTTTTCTGGAATTTTGTTCCAGATAAGTGGAGCATAGGAACTAAATGCTGTTTCTCCATGTTTAGTTCTGGTTCTAGGTATGCAGAGCAGGCTGGAGCCAGAAGACCTGAGTGGTCTGGAGGGTTGATACACTGATAGCATGTCTGTGATGTATTTAGGTGCTAAGCCATTCAGAGATTTATAGACTAACAGAAGTATTTTAAAGTCTATTCTCTGAGATATAGACATGCATCTTAAAGGTAAAGGCTATAAGATCCTCTGACTACAGTTGTACATATGCAGAACTTCAAGATCCACGGACTGTAGCCAACCAGGAGGAAAAGTTATGACAAATTAATTAGACTGAAAACCCGAATTGTAACAAAAGGGCCCAAATACATTTCTAATTGGATTTAATGTGAACTTCAAACTCAAGAAACAGTTTTTGTTTGAGCCAAAATTGATTTAATGTGAAAAGACTAATCAGGACACCGTTGTTAAACATAAATCATTTAAAAGCCAGACTGGAATTCACCAAACTGCATGTTAAGTCACAAAGCTTCCAGTAGAATGTCCAATGGACAGAAGAGACAAAATTTAAACTTCTTTCAGTGATGGAATAAACGAAATATATCAAGAAAAGAACAATGTCCCTGTGTGGAACACGGAGGAGGCTCTGTTATGTTCTGGGCTGCTTTGCTTCATCTGACACAGGGGGGCTAATACGATGAAATCTCATGACTATCAAGGGATTCTAGAGAGAAATGTGCTGCCAAGAGTCAGAATGCTTGGTCTCAGTCGCAGTCATGGGTCTTGAAACAGGATAATAAAACAGCCAAAAATGGTTAGGAAGAAAACATTGGACTTCTATAAACACTAATTTAAATCCTTTTGAAAATCATTGGAAGGAGATAAAACATGCTGTTTGGAAAAGGCAGCCTTCCGACCTGAGACAACAGGAGTAATTTGCACATGAGGAATGGACCAAAATAAGTATCATTAATAGTTACAGAAATTATTTGGTTACGATTGCCTTAAGAGGTTGTGCAATTAAATATTAAGAGTACCATCATGTTTGCCCACGCCACTTTCATGAGTGTATATTTTTTTATAAATGTTTTATTACTTTTTTAGGTTTGTTATTTCCACTTAGAAATGTTTTTCCTCAAATGAGGGGACCAACAATTTGTGTTTATGCTAATATTTGTTGGCTTCAATAAGAGGAAGAACAAAAGACTGAAAACATTGGAAATTCTAATCAATACTGTCACTGGAAATTCAAAAATAGTTAAAAACGGTTAAATTTCCTCCTATCAAGCAGTTCAGTTATGACTGATTTCTATCTAAATTTCACTGAGCTTTGTGATTGAACCATTACTCTGGAAAAAACAGCCAAAATCCAAACAGTTTTTTAACCTTTTGATGGAAATCACTTTTAAAGAAATCCTGGTTTTGGGGAGAGGCTTCAAAGTTTTTCAAAGTAGTATATGGATCTCTGTTTCAGAGACATGTGGTGTTAATTAAAGCAGAAAAGAGCAGATTTGCAGAGCTTGAAATTAACACAAACACTAATTTCTAAATATTTTAATACTGTCCAACTTTTCTACTTACCATTAAGCAAAGGGAAATTTGAGTGACCAGCTGAGCAGCAGTCCATTTAAACCCTACAGGGGGCAACATAGCTTGGAATAAAACCTTCATCAGATTAGAAATCCTAACTTTAAAACGATCCACAGGAAGCCAACCCACAAGAAAACCCAACTGATGTGCAAGTCTAGCTAAATATTTTACAGGATAAATAATAAAAATATGGCTACTAATTATTTTCAATGCAAGCTGTGGAAAATGCAAAAAGAAGTGATGCAATGGATTACTCAGTGATACAGTAATAACAAAAATATAAAAACATCACACCGATAGACAAGACAGAAATCTTTCGTTTTTTATTAAAAACATTATTGCTAGTTACATAATTCAATCATAAATGAGAATGTGCAACTTTTGAGAGCCAAGGCAGAGATTAAGGTGTAGTTCACAATCAGAATTTTCTGCTTACAAACTTTTTTTTTTTTATCCAGCTAAATTGGTTTGCAATTAAGACGTAAACTTGAGTTTCTCTTTTTAAATCAAAAAATAAAAAACGATTGCATATGCATTCACCCAGCACACCCGAAACAATTAATCCCCAAATCAAAATGAAAAGAAAATACATAAAACCATTAAAATTAACAAATATTCTCTGGTATATTTATATAATATATATATAAAGTTTAGATGTGCTTTTATTCTTTTCACCATTTTAACTAGTAGCAAATTGGGTTCTATGCCTCTTTAACAAACTTTTCTTTTTTCTGACATTAAACCTTGCTGTTTTCCAACTTAAATCATGTATAAAGGCAACTTGTCCGGAAACATGAGACATTTTTTTTTTTTTTTTTAACCTGGCAAGGAAAACAAAAGGTGGAAAAAAAATTCATGAAACAAAAATAAACATTCTCCCTATAGTGCTTCTTTTAATAATCCAGTCAGTATCTACATCTCACTCGGCACTAACAAATGTGGGTGAATTATCAGCGTAGAGTTGTCTCCCAAGTAGTGTTCTGAAGCAGAAGCTGAGAAATAAACAGAAACTGAGAGCGTTGAACCATAGAAACAGATTTGAAGCATTCATTCACTTATTTTTCCAAAAAAAGATGTCAGAATTCAGCATTTCCAACGTATAAGTTGCAGCGGTAAGAGACGGTTAAAACATTAAGGTTTTCCAGAACATGTAGAATACATCCAATATGTGAGGCACTCCAGTTAGCTCAGTGCTAACAACAGTTTTCTTGCACATTCAGGTTTAAAGACCAGCAGATCCAGTTTGACGGAAATTCTGGCGTCTCCCAAGATTTGACGGAAGGATCACTTCAAATACGGACTATTCTGTCCATTCCGACAAGTAGGAAGGGAAAAAGAAAATGTATTCCTCTGTGCAGATACATATCTATTACAGACACTTGCTCTGATTATATTGATGGATATTAACCAAATTCAGCTGCCCAAAAGAGGTCGGCGATGCAAACATAAAAAACACAGGCGGCATACCCGAGATTTTGCATTCGTCTCGACATTTTGGCACAGTTACGGCACATTGTAGATAAGTAGCAGTACAGGGCAAAGCACGCAGAGGATCAACCACTACATCAAGAAGAGGAAAAGCTTTGAACAGATATAAGACAGAAATTATTATCCTCTGTGAATTTTTTGAACAAAGAGCTAGAAAAACATACATTCCCTTGTTTTTTTTTTTGTTTTTTTTTTTCAAAATAGTGTTATGAGTTCAAAACATCCCCATAAAGTGTTCCAGTCAGGTCGTTTACATTAAAACATGTCAAATGAGGCCTTTTAGTGTCCTTCTGGTTGGCTGTACTGTAGTGTTGTTTCATAGGCCACAAAATCAAAGGGAGTGGTTATAGTGTCGCAAACAGTCATCTGCGGGGAGAGCTTCAGATCTGCATCGCTTTCTGCGGGATCATTCAGGTGTTTGCTGCAGGAATGTAACAGAGAGAAAGAGAGAGAAGAGAAGCTGTGACAGAGAGGAGTGAGTGTAAATGTTGGGAGTTAAATCCTGGTAGTGGTCCCCTCCCCCCATTGTTGGTTCAGCAAGGGCAGTAAGTTGGAGGAGGCTGTCGTCTTGAGATGCACACAATCAGTTCTTCTAAAGAAAAGAAAAAACAGAAAATTAAAAAAATATATTTTAATCAATTGAAAAAAGTGATAATGCCCCAAAAATTCAAACTCAGAAAATTATAATACAAAAATACACAGGCTGCAGCTGTGGGATGTCATCACATCTTATGACAAACACTGTACAGAAAAAAATAAAACTCACATCAAGAGTACAAAAATAACACTTTCCACCAGCAGGGGGAGCAAAACAACTGACTGGCTACAATACAATGAGAGGGAGCTCCATAAAAACAATGGGAGCCCTTACACTGCCTTGCAAAAGTATTAGAAGATAGTGAATAAATTGCTGAATGGTTTCCAACTAGTATCCTCAGCGATAAAAATCTAAAAGCTCACCAAGAATCTACATTTTGCATCTTTTGTTTCTCTATAACAATTAAAAAGAAATAAATTAGGGTATCTATTGCCTTCAGGAGTTTCCCTAATTTGTAAAATAAGAATTTTCTTTACAATTACTATCAGTATCTATCATTTTATATCAGCTTTATCCAGCTTTCCCAGAAAGTTATCCCTAAAGACATGATGATCAATCTAATTCAACACTTTCCCAAACCTGGACTGCATAGAAAATCTGCATGTAGACAAAGAAAAGGAAAAAAAGGTCTGATTTGGATCAGAATGTCCAACATGTTCTGGGTGCTGCTCTGCCTTAAGGGCCAGATAGGAAGGAGTCACACCAACGTCTATACATTAAGATGAAGCAATCACTTCCATGGCTGCAGGCGAGTGCTAAACTCCATCTTTCACAACATCATTGAGAAGAAAAGCAGCACCTGCCTTAACTCTGCGTGTATTTACTTTTGCAAGGTATTTTTACCAATGTCTAAAATATTAGGCCATGCGGTGAGTTGAGTGGAGAAGCCAGTGGGACACACATACCATGCGCTGACATGCAGTGTGACAGTGGGTGTGGCCTAACCATCGTAAGAATCCAAAAGAGGCAAGGAAGCCTGCCTCTCCCCATACATCCCTCCCTGAGAGAGGAGACAAAATATAAAAGAGAGAGAGAGGGAGTGTGTGATAGTTGGAAAAGACGGGAAGAGGAGCCCAGAGGTGAGGCGACACAGAGCGAGGTGAACAAAAAGATGATGGAAAAAAGAAAAGTGTGAGACGACAAACAGAGGAAGTTGTTAAAAGAGAGAAAAAGGGTGAGATGGCAAAAAAAAAAAGAAGAAGAGTTTCAAAATGTTAGTGCAATGTCAGTTCATGTTTCAGGACACACAGGAGATAATGTGAAAGATAGAGACGGAGCACTTTGCTTTAACAGGACATGCAACAACATGCCGTCTGTGGGTGTGAGAACATTCACACAACAACATTCCCGTCCACCGTGTTGCACATGATATAATCACTTCCATGAATTTCCAACCTTTTAGCAAGCAATCCAATGACTTGTCTATAGCTCAGTTTAATGAGAGATATGTTTGAGCAGATACATCTTCTGAATGAAGGGGAGGAGCTGAAGAAACATTATGTTTTAATTGACCCACAACAGTTACACAGAGGTTAAGGAAAATACTCTTATCTTAATAAGTGGGTTAAGACGGAGGTTCTGGAAGTGAGCTGATATTTAGCTTTTTTTTTTTTTTTTTTTTTAGCAGTGAG
The DNA here is from genome assembly GCF_016077235.1 of Cyprinodon tularosa. NCBI lineage: Eukaryota > Metazoa > Chordata > Actinopteri > Cyprinodontiformes > Cyprinodontidae > Cyprinodon > Cyprinodon tularosa. The sequence goes on along the minus strand of NW_024038989.1, from coordinate 633,392 downwards.
ATAGCTCTGGTTTCACCTGGGGTGCAGTAAAGCAGGGTTGGGGAAGTGGTGGATTCTCTACCTGTACTTGGTCAGCCGCTTCAAGTGTGTTATCCAGACTGTTCTTTCTGCCCCTCTGGTCCAGTGTTGAGTAAGCATCTGTAGGGAAAACCGAAGCCTTTTCAGATCATGTGGAACACAGAATAAAAGAAGGCATTAAAAATACCTGATTTCAACGGAAACCACATCCAGAGGAGCTGAAACAGGCTGCAGCAGATTTAAAACCACAAACCTTTCCTGGTTTCTAGGTTTTTTAGAACTGCTATCATTTTATAGTTTTAGATTTCTCTCACGTTCTCTCACATATGTCCCTAAATATTTGGTAGAGTTTACTTTAAACTGTATGACATGTCTCAGTTTTTTTTTCACACAAAAGAATCTCAATAGTCTGCTGGAATTTGGGCCCATTCCTGACAAAAGTCCTTAAGCTACTTTAAAGGCTAAATTGGCTGTAAGGTAAAGCCAATGTATGCTGCCTGTGGTCAACTCTACACATTCCGATCAGATTTCAAAACTTAGACTATATAGAATACAGAAACGCAAAACTGTACCTGTTGCTCAAACCAGATCTTCCTAAAATAAGGTAGTCTAAATGTATCTAATGTCCTTTTATACAAAAAATGTAAACATTTTAGTATTTCACCCCTCTTTCCGTTTATCTCCCGTGTCAATCTGCCGTAAATTTCGTGTGTTATTGTACTATGAAATTAGAGTAAAAGAACAAAAAAGATTGATCTGCCTCTCCAAACGCAACAGACACTACAATTGCAGGCCAAAATCAGATCGCTTTATTGAAGTTTGCAATTGGTTGACTGGTCTTTTCAAATTTCTTAAAATACTACAGATACTGGAGCTTGACTGGGGTATTCAAATGTCACAATGGATGTCGTAATATTTCCAATATTTTCAAGCTTGACAGGTATAGGTATAACTGTACATAACCAGCTTTGTAGTTTTATGAACAAACTTTTTTTTATGGGCGAGTGGAGGACTAGTGGTTGGGGCATAGAGATTGGAATCCTAAGGTTCTAAATCCGAGCCCCACTCCCACAGACTGCCACTCTGGGTCCCTCAGCAAAGACCCTTAACCCCACATTGCTCCCTGGGCACCGCACAATGGCAGCCAACTGCTCCCCAAGGGGCTGGGTTAAACGCAAAGGTAAATTTCTCCAATGTGAGATCAATAAAGTTAAATTATTATCATCATTATGAAATTGACTTGTGGGTCCTTTGAATTTTGATTTTTAAGGAGAAGCTCTCTTTTTCTGGAACATTATTATGCTGAGTAGATATGAGCAATCTGCACACTTCATGAAATAGTAGGAGATCAGGGTGAACCGTTAGGATAAAAAGATTAATTGAAGAGTCCAACTCAGATTAACGCTCACTGAAATATCAAGAAACTAAAACTGGCAAATAGATTTGTTTTACCTTCTTGCTTCTTAATGAGTTATTCGGTTTACTACCATCTCATCTCAAATAAAATGTTTCCATCTCTAATCTAAACAACTGAAGCAGTTAAATATCCCCCAGTACCTCTCTCTCTCCAATAAAAAAGTTCCTACCAATTCAAATTCAATCAAAAATGGCAAATATTTGCACATCTTTGGTAATGCCTGGTGCAATGGAAACTCAGATCAAACATGTGGTGAAGATGTTTAAATGTGTTCAGTCAACTTTCTGAAGGACAATGTCTAAAAATCTTTTTTACAAAAAGGTTAAAATAATAATAAGAAATATTCAGCTTAGGCCAAACTGGCAAGTATACAGTTATAGGAGTCAGGCTGATATAATCTACATTTATGTATATTTTAAAATTTCATTCGAGCTGTTATTTTTCAAAGTATTCACTTAATATCAGTAAACATAAATGCAAACACTGCTTCAATCTTTACTTGAAAACCACTGTGTCTTCCACATTGTTCTAGCTTGCAGACGGATGTTTTTGCTTTCTGCACTTGCCTGGTCCAAGTTCATGCATTGGGATTGTTTCTCGCTCACTTTTCCCACCTGTGTGAAAGAAAAACATTAAAACTGTTTCAATACAATTATTTTCTAAATATATAAGATTAACAAATAGTCACTAGAATCCAAGGTGGTTCAAGGCTCTAATTAGATTATTTTTCCAATAACAATCACAGAAAGACATGCTTGCTTGATCCGTTTGCCAGCAACTGCATTATGCACAGATTTAATCAATGAAATAGCATTAAGAACAAAAGATAGTAGTCATTTTCAGGTTATGAATGCTGCCCTTTGAATGTTTACAACTTATAAAGCCTTCAGGACATCTGGGTTCCTTTAGCCGACCCAAAAGTCCATTATGACTCAGGCCGAATCTGTAGTCAGGTATATATGTAAAGGAGTTTAAAATATCCATTATATGTTTCACAATCTATCATATAAAATCTATAATGACTCATTTGTTGCGTCAAAGTATGAATAGAAACAGTAACGCATAAAAGAGTGAGATTCTTTTTTTAATGTGTCAATATAGTGAAACTATAAGTTAAACATCCTCCTAACCTTTCTCTAGGAGAGGCAAAGTGCTGTCCTCGTATCGTCCATTGGGCCTGTCGCTGTTGCTGGGCGGATTTAAGTTGACCATGAAGTCTGTCTTCTTCCAGCCGTCCTTCTCCAGGGTGCGACGGAGCTCTTTATAGCCCCACACAGTCTGTAGCACCAGCCCAGCTCCACGTACCTCCCGGTCTGAACGGTTACTGTTTCCCGAATAAAACAAGAAAAAAGAAGATGCTTATTCTCAAAACAGACGTTTTTGTGTGAGTTTGACGTTGAGTATTCATCAGATGCCACCGTTACCCGTCCTTATTAATGAGCACTAGTCGCTCAATTCCTTGCGAGTCCCTGAGATTTCTGGCAGCTTCCACACTGGATCCCAGCACTTCATGGAGCGTGCTCAGTATGGACACCACTGTCTCTTCGCTCAGAGCTCGCACAGGTTGACTCTGCCCGCCACCAGGCAGGTTTGCCACGAGGGCAGGTATGGCATGTTTACCTGCCAACAGGCCGAGGTAAACAAGCATTAGGACTCCAAACAGATACAGTTCCTGTACAAAGCCTGGTTTCTGACAGCTTACCTAGCAGATCCTTGCTCCGTGCATCTATAGCCAGATTGCGGAGGGCTCCGGACATGGCACGGACTACTCGGTCATTTGTGTGGCCCAGCAGCTCGGTCAGCAGAGGGAGAGCTTTCTGAGTACGCATTAAGGAACGGATGTATCGTCCATACTAAGCAGACACAATGTAAACAAAGGATCATCCATCAGACACACCCAATTAGAAACATCAACATTATAAACATCACAATTCCTCTCCAGTGACAAACAAATCCCTACTAAACACGCCACATTATTAGAAACTCAAACAACCAGAAAACAACAGTTATTATTAGATGATCATTTTCCTACCCTACATTAAATGACATTCTTCTTGAATAGTTTTGCGGCCAAAAGTCTTTTGAAGATTGTGTCAGGATTTCACTTTTCATACGTTTTCTTTCCACAGATTGAATAAAGTTAGCAAAGTGCATCAGTCAAAGACAAAATAAATCTCTCTGATCCAAAAAAAAAAAAAAAACAAACCAACAAAAAAAAACAACATCTTGAGCTCAACAAAAAAAAAAAAAAACATCTTGAGCTGTTCATGAAAAGAAAGAAATATAAAAAGCTGTTTCCCTAATACTGTGCTGTGAGACAGAACAGGATGGGGACATTAGGCAGCTCTTACTGTCCAGTGTCCGGCACATAAGTTCTGAATGGCTCCAGCTGAGGCCTCCAGGACTGTGAGGTTACTGGACTCCGTTAGCAGTTTTGTGTATATGTTGACCACCTCTGGCTGGAACAACAGCTCATAGCCTGTTGGACAGAACATGCAACAACCACAGGAAATGAGCAGAGGTCAGGAAAAATAAAGCATGACCTAAATGACCTAAGTAGTGTCCTTACCTTTAGCAGGGCTGGTCCTTGCTGGAATGTCTATTGTATCTGCAGCTGGATCATCCTCTTTCTTTCCTAGAAGCAGCAAACCCAAAAATTCTATTTGAAGGAGCTAGCAATCATGTCCTACATCTAAATAGGAGACATTTCCAGCAAAGTCTCTACTGTTGTTATATTAGCACTAGTTTGGTTAGATACGCGCAAACACACAACCGGAAAAATAAAGATGCAATTCTTTACTCTGGGTTACTAGGCAAGGCGACCTCAATAAAAAGCAGGCGTGCTTGTTAGTTTTAAAAACCCAAACTTGATCAGTCTACTGACTACGGCTTCCACTCAGACAAGATCAGGCGGAGGATGCCAAGTGCCATTACACAGAGGTAAAGGAAGCTTACCTTTGGAAAACCACTCGTCTGTGGCCGAGCCAGACAGGGCAAAAGGAAAAGGAGCAAAAAAAAGGATGGGATGAGGAAGAAGAGGAGTGGTAGGAAAAAAAGGAAAGAGAAAAGGCATTAAAAAGGAAAGCAGCCATTACTCTGCCAACCAGATAACATGTGCTTCCATCCCGACAGCCCCAAACAGAGCCAGGAGGTGACATGCCAGATGAATGTTTAATAAAACACAACAGAATTAGAAAGGAAAACATTTCATGATCCTCATTTAATATTTCATGTTTTTTAAAGAAATTAATTGGCAATAGTTTTACATGTTTAGCTTCCACAAAGAAGATACACAGCCTTCTATAATTAAATTTGAACATAAGCGCTCAGTTTATGAAGCAGGAAATAATATCACAACAAACTGAGCCAACAAATGAAGAACTTGAACGACAAGAAACCATTTAATGATAATTATTGTTTTAACCAGCTGTAAAAATCAAAAAACAATAGGAAAGATAACAGCCTGAGGCTACAAAGATCTGTTATCCTACAGCTTCATGTTGTTAGATTTTTCTAATATCTAAACCCCAAAACAGCTTAAAAGAAGATGTTATCATTTCGGTTATTCTGCAGGTCAAAGGTCAACCTACCTCTGATTTAAGCCTGTTTTTAACTAGATGATTAAGTATTTCTACAGTTCTATAATATGTGAACTTTATATTAGCAGAGCTTTGATTTAACAAAAAGAAAAATTATTTTCATATGATAAATTCATTAAACAAAAGCTTTTAAAGAATAACCAAAAGACAATATTAAATTATTACACAGGTTTTATTAAACTTGAGCTAAAAATCTACTGTTCAACCTTTAAAACAGTGATGTACATGACTTTTGCTAAATTTGAGAGTATATTTTTTATTAGAAACTAACACTTGCAATATTTTAATGAAAGGTATATTTAAAAAATTATCTGCAACTCCTTATAAATTTGAAAACAAAAGGATTCTCACATGTCTACCTAACTAAAATAAAGGATTTCCTTAATTTTCAAGGTTTTTCATGTTTCCTATTTTCTAATTATTTTCCAATAATCAATCCTCAGAAAATATGGACTGCATTTAGCGTAGTTAAATAAATGGACACCCCGAGGCTGTTTGAGTGACAATGGACGCCTTCGGTTTTGTTCCCTACGAGATGAATTACAAAGCTTTGGTGGTTCACCAAATATTCGCTATTTTAAGATTTGAATTCCTCAGTGAAAATCTTGCCCTCCTTTTCTTTAAAGCGTCCATCGCCCTGACGGCCTGTAGAGGTCGGCCTCAGTTCTTCAACCCTTCTTTCAACCCACATGAAATTATTCTGAGAGCTTTAAATGGCAGGAAGCACTTAGGGTAGCTCTGCTTTATAAATATGACTTAAGCCTTTTAAATGCAGGGAACTATTGGAGAAAAAGTTAAGTTTAAATCCATAAATGCTGATTATGTGCATTGTTGTTCCATCCTGTTGTGCATACACATATCCTATTTCTAATTTTCTCATGTTTCAAACATATGTTCATGTCCTACATACCAAATAGGAGACATTTCCAGCACAGTCTCTACTGTTGTTATATTAGCACTACTTTGGTTAAATACGACAGAAATGCATTTCATACAAATGCTGTGATTTTAAAACACTGTTTTCATTTAAAAGTCTCAGAGTTTGTTCATAAAAAAAAGAATGAAATAATTTTTGCTATATAATCAACTTTTCTGCAGAGCATCAGATGAACATATACCTTAGAAACTCTTCCTTTCATGAATAAATTTAGCCAAGACTAACACATACAATCCAAGTCCTGCCTCGAGTCTGAGCAATACTATCAGTCTTGTCACAAACCTGCAGGTAAAACAGATCAATACTCTGTGTGAAAAGCCAACAGAGTTCTGAGTGGAGATAGTTAACATTCCTGAGGCATCGAGTGGTTTTATTTGTTTAGGTGTGTGTGTGTATGTTTAGGTTTCAGTGGAGTCAGAGAGCACTATAACTAAAATCGCCCTAAACGCTCCTGAAACCGAATGAACAAACACACCACATGGCTCCATCCTGCTCTGCCACACCGACCTTTGCCCTTGCGGGAGCTGAAGCAGCCACCCTTCTGACTTGAGGAGGCGGGGCCCTGGTTGATGGGTGGGGTTTCCTTGTAGCGATCGGCGCCTGGGATTTCGCTGTGCACATGATAGGACAGGTTCCTCAGCAGACACACACAGTTCTCGATCAACTGCGGTGATGAAGAGGAGAAAACGGGGTGTGGGGAAGGAAAAAAAAAAAGGAAAGAGAAATGAGTAAAATTCAGTAACATGCTATTATTATTTTATTTAAAATGCATAAGTCCTTCATTAGTATCCCATCACATATTACATTTGGTTAAGATTTTAATTCCTCCAAAGAATATATATAAAAGAGCTGCTTTCAACTAAGAACAAATAAATGTAATTTAAAACAGCAGTAAACAGCCTTCCACACCTTATTGTTCACATCTTTAAAATCGATCTGGGACTGGACGATGTGCATCACGGAATCCACCAATCCATTGCACTCTCTCAGCTTCCTCCTCGCCTCACTTCTTTCTGAACTCACGTTTCTTCAAAGGAAAAGAAAAGGAAAGCAGAGACTGGTCACCACATGGACGAGTAGTTACGAGCTGAGAAGAAGCCAGTTTAAGTCACAGCATTCAGGTAGCAGCAAATACAGTGATCAGGGTTCCTACAGCATAATGCACGTTAAATTCAAGACTGTTTAATGCCACTTGAAATAAAAAATTTAAGACCAAATTCACAAGAAACACAAGAAAAACCCGCTTGCAACAACTTAACCCAAAGGTTTATTTTAACATAAACCACAGCACTAATGATTCAAATTTTGAAAAACTTCCTATACAGGAAGAAAGCTAAAAACACACAAATGACAGATATATTTTAACAAATATTTAACTGAATTCACAAACTTTGTTTTAGCAGGGAACAAAACAAATCAGTTTTAAAGCCACAACATACCCAGTGCTAAGTTTTATTTGCAGTTATTTTTCTTTGTATCGTTTTCTTCGTATGTTTGATTTGGTGATAAGTGGAGGAGTTGCAGAGACAAGGGTGGAACAAAACTGAGAAATACCGGCTGTTTCTCGGTAACTTGATTTTGAGGCTTTGTGTGCCTCAAAATCCGCTGTGCCTCATGTATGTTCCCTGGTTTTAGCCATGAAGAAAACTCTTGGCTGGAGCCAATTTTCATTACATTTACACTTGCTCATATTTTCCAGACAAAAAGTTAATGGCGCATCTCCCAAATGTCCCGGCAACAACAACGCTTTTATTGGTCCCGCTATCGGGACGGAACCAATAATAGTGAGCCATTATTATTTTTTTATTTAAAAAAATTGTCAATTTTAACGTATTTAGATTACAAAAATAATTTGGAATTTAATTATCCTATTTATGTTTTAAAAATTAAGACCTACGATAGACTGATTTAAGACATTTTAATACCAATTAAGGCCTTAGTTTTATTTTGAAAATTCAATGCCTTTTAAGACTTTTTAAGGACCCGCTGGAACCCTGAGGGATGTGTCAACATGCTCCACGGAGGTGGTTGAATTAAACAGCTTCAAAAAGACAGCACAATCTGAGAAGATCCAGTTACATCCCTGGATCTCTGGCTTATTCTTACGCAGAGATGGAATTTAACCCTGATTGGGGGTAATAAGTGAATATAAAGGATAAAGGAGAAACTGCAGCCATTCAGTGCTGGCCTTTAGTACTCCGCTCGTATTTCCCAGAGACAGCCACGCCTTCTCATACGACACAAGGACACACTCCCTTCAGCTCTGGGGGCTCCTGGTCTATGTAGAGGCTGGGAAGTTCATTAAAACTACAGACGGACGGGTTTCACCTTAAAGAGTCACTGGTTGTAAAGTTAGAGATTTGTTTTCCATTTGGTTTGAAACAAAATGCAGAAATGGTTTACAGGTTTTATGATAGTTAAATTTGGAACATTTATTGTTCATCAGAACCCTTACTTCTTAGACACTCTATGCTAGAGTAAGTGATTGGTAAAAACTTGCTGCCATCTCCTGTTTGCAGACCGTAAAACCATATTGCTCATAAACTCAAAATGACAGCCAGTTTGAAATGCTTGATACTCATAAACTCAGCAGCAAACCAACAGTTAATCATCAACAGTACCGTAATCTTTGAAACAAACATTTTCCACAAAAAAACAACAAAAAGGTTGCACAGATTAAAGCATAACTTCTCAGATTTATTCTTATAACAAAACCAGAATCTCTAAACTCAGCGCCTTGTGTAAAACCTCTCATTCATTGTGAAGCATCGCGCTGTTGGTCACAGCTCAACATCATGATCTTATTTGACGTTTAGCAGAAGGTTTCCTCAAAACCAGACTTTTAAAGTGATGCAGATAAAGTTATATACAAATGCTTTTCCCCTGCAGAGCACCAATTAACCTGATGGTTGAGGAGAAACCACAGATAACAACCACTGCACTACAGATGCTGTTTACAGTGTAGAAGTCAATGCCCCACTGTTCTCTGCTCATTGCTGTAATAATTGGAATTCCTTTCTTCTTGCTCTCCTGGTTTATTTAGGATGTCATGGCAGACCTTTTCTGAGATTTAAAAGCAGGATGATCGTCTTCAGCCTCTGTTGGAGTTTTTTTTAATACACAGAGCAACACAAAGTAGTCCCAGATGATGACCTGGACAATTTAATATAAGGTCATATGTCATTTTCCATATCTAAATATACATTTAATTCTGATTACAGTATTTGTAACTGACTGAGAATCCGGGTTTTAGGAGTTTTATTTCTTAAACTAAGTACTTCAAAATTGTTATATTAGAAGAGTTTTATAGACATGGCAGAATATTTGTAATAAATTTGCACGGACATCTGTGATGGGATTTCTTGGTCCTCTTTATCAGGTTCTTATTTTGTTTCATTTGATATTGAAAATATTTCATAATGACTGAAATTAAGAAATATTTATTTATAAGAGTTTGTGTCGATATCATCCAGGTTTATGACCTGGAATAATCTGCTACCCATTATAGTTTTTCAAGCACATTTTGACACGTCTCTGCTTAGTTAATACTTAGGAGAGCATTATTCGACAGCCTCTCTTCATCTAGAGACCAAATTATCCTGCCTACTGCTCTTGATGAATTAGCTCCAGCTCAGTCAGAATCAATGGGGAACATCACTGTGATCTGAGCTTGTAACCATCACGGCATGTTTAGAGTCACTGACCTGCTGGATGTTGCACCTCTTCATTCTCCAGTTTTTTGCAGCCTCCGGAAGGCTAATTTTAGGCTAATGATGGTGCCCCCTCTGTTCTTTATGGTGGTGATGGTGAATTTAGGGTGAAATGCTTAGCGTTTCATTTATGGCTATTAGAGAATAGGAAGCCGGATATAAAGGCACACTTTTTAGGTTTTTTTATATCTGAAATAAGCTGCATTGTATTTGTCTGTTAAATCAGCTCCTATAAATTAACCGTTAGATCAAATGTTACAGGAAATCAGTAAACTTGGCACATAATAAATCTAATGCTATGTTTATGTAGCCTAGGGTAGCACTGAATGGTTAAATCAAATCAATACAAACAGAGCAACCTTTGCATTCCAAACATAATCCTCTCCTCCTCAATATGCAAATCCTGTTCTTCTGCTCCGTTAACCTGATCAGTCTACTCTCTCTCCCTCTCCCTCTATTAGTTTATTTAACTGAACTCCTTTCCTGTTGTTTTCCTGAAAAGATCAGTCCTTCCCTCCATTAGCAGCAGCTTTGATCAGCTCTTTAAAGCTGCCTGCATTCCTTGCTTTCCTTCCTCCGTACCTCAGACAGCCCGCCGTATTAGTAAGAGCAATCTCCCACTCCAGATGTCTGGGCTTGCCGTTTTCCCCGCCGCCTCCAGCAGCGCCGTTGCTTCCCCGCACCCAGCCAGAATGGGTAACCATGACCTCGTCAGAGAGCGCGTGTATGGCGTGGTCCACAATCTCCATCTTCACAGAATCCTGGGATGACAGATTCCAAAGAGTTCCTTTGGAGGATAAAAACAACAAAACTAATTGATTAATGTCGTCAATAACAGGCCAGAGTCTAGTGTTAAGGTGTTATTTTAAAGATGGTGAAAAATAACAGTTATTATTTGAAAGCTGAAGGAAAGAGTCACAGCTGCTTCTCATTTGTTATCCTACATTATATGAAATATTATATACTTGCATTTAATATACAATAACAGTAATGATAGACTTTCTCATTGTTTCATTTTCATAATAGTGCATTGGAAAAAATAGAAATCTAGATAAGTCATTTTTTCTTAAAACAAGTGCATTTGTTCTCAGATTGAGGAGGTAAAAGAGAGATTTTGCCAATGGAACAAGATAATTTACACTTAAAATAAGAAAACACAATTGCATTGCCTTATTTAAGGTGCATATTATCTAATTATCTTATTTTAAGAGTAAAATTACTCCTTCCATTGGTAAACTATCTTATTTACCTACTCAAATTAAGGGTAAATACACTTAATTTAAGACATTTTTACTTATTTCTAGATAGTCTTTCCAATGTGTATATTTCTAATTTGTTATGTGGCAGCATATTTAATATCCCTTTAATCTAACAAATTTCTGCTAAGTAGCTTTTCTAAAGACCATCTACTTCCTAATGTTACTGCTATGCTGTAAGCAGCCAATATAAACAGGAAGCCAAACTCTACATGCAGCTATTGTTCGCTGACTGTTTCTACATTAAGACCAGCATTTAAAAAAACCCTAAACAGAAGAAGAAACGAAGAAAAAAAAAAAAAAAAACAGCCAGCAGGAATGACAATATTTTTTTAAGGAGTGTTTTTTATATTTGCATAATCCATTTGGTGTTTTTGCTAATCTGTCTAGATTATAGTTAGCAGGTTTTCTGTTAAATGACCTTTGTCACCTATGGAACTAAAGTGGTGGAAGGTTCCTTTAAGCATCCAGCACATCTGGCTGCTGTGCCCAAATCACTTTTCACTCAGTATCAAAGGAAAAACTATCAAAGTTTCTGCATCAGCTGTGAAAGAGAAAACAGTAAAGGCAGAAAAGCTGCTTCTGTTTTGAGAAGATTTATGGAAAAGCTGCTGCCACTAATTCTGAGTCCTTTTTATCCATCCAGACTTTATTAACGCAGCAAGGAGGATGTAACAACAACACAAAGGATTTGATGCTCTTGACAAGCATTTACTGCTAAAAGGTTTTGAAGCTGTTGTATTCAGTAAAAGCGCTGAACCAGACTCAAATCTTAAAGGGAGAGAATCTGGCCAGTTGCCTTACACCTTCCATAATTAGTCTGGCATATCTAAAGCTAAAGAAGCTTTGAACATCCATCCATTCTCTGTCACCCTTATCCCATGCAGGGTCGCGAGGGGTGCTGGTGCCTATCTCCAGCTGTCTACGGCAAGAGGTGGGTTACACCCAAGACGGGTGGCCAGTCCATCGCAGAAGAAGCTTTAAACATGAATAAATGAAATCATGACCCAGATGTTTGGTTGTTTAAGGTTATGAGTCCAACCTGTGATGATGTCTGTGAGCTCGTGATCGCGCGTCTTCCTCAGCAGCCGGATCAGTGCAGGAACCCCATCGCAGTTCTTGATGGCAATTTTATTGTCGGCATCTTTGCCAAAAGAAATGTTCTTTAGTGCTCCACATGCGGCGTAGTGAACCTGTGACAGACCCAGGAAGACCTTAGGACTCAGTGGAGATTAATTCCCTTCACATTAAGAACGTGGTGACAGAGATATGCTCTTATGAATTAAACAATATGTTGTATCACAGTGCTTTTCACTGGAACATGAGCAGAACTTTGTGACAAAGTCCAAAAAAAAAATTCACATGTTCCCAATTTAACATACAGATCCCTCTTCTTTGTTTTAAACCTCCAAAAAATTACCTAAGATATTATGACAATTTTGTCACATTCAGTTTTGAAAAGTAAAATCTAACAGAGTCAGGTTCCTTTAAGGCATCAATTCTAGCTCCTCTCAGGTCAGGCAGAAATCATAAACCATTCAGGAAATGCCAAACGGACCTCTCTGTTTGGGTTGTCGAGCATAGAGACCAGGGCAGGAATGCCTTTCAGACGACGGACATCAGACTTCACCTGCAAATCAGAAGGACTCACATTACTCAGTGTTTGAATGGTGGGGTTCATCTCCTTCCACCAGAATGATCATCCAATAATTTATTTAGTTCTATTACATTAAAAGTTAGTGACAGGAATTGTCTAATCTTTATCGGGAAAAATTGCATTTTTTCCATTAGTTCCCACTAACACTGTTGCTTTGTGGATTTTGCCACACGTTCATAAGATTCCAGGTTAGTTCTTTGAGTATTAGCATGATGTTTGTCTACTGCGGTTAACATGATTAGATCTTCTGTTCTGGCTGATGAAGAGAAAACAAAATCAGCAAACCTCAACACTAGCAGATTAAAGGGTTACAAAACTTAAGATCAGAAATTGTTCACAAAGTTTTAATTCAGCATTTCTAACTGTAAACATAAAACAGCCGATGGGGACAACTACAGTCCTCCAAGGCATACGGCATGTTTCACATGATTCTTTGCTTGAATATATAAAGCTGAAATAATAATTCAGTGACTGGAATTAAACCTTTAAATGACCTTTAAATGACAAAGCAGTCTCTCTTAAAAGCACAGCAGTGTTTCTTTTTAGTTCTGATCAGATAGATCAGCTGATCCATATTCTAGATGTTCCCCTTTAACTCTAACCCATCCTGAGGAAGTATCTACCTTAAAACAAACAATAATAATGAAACATAAAAGCCAGCTGCAGGCAGCACCTCAAAGATTCTAAATGAATAGAAGAAATTAAAGAAAAAGTCTTACTGCGTCGTTCTTAAAGGTGAGATGCTGCAGGTATGCTGCTGCGTTGCTCCTGACAGGGTCCAGTCTGTAGTTTAGCATGGCAATGACCTCTGGCAGCTCTGGCTTACGCCATCCACCGGGGGGAGGTCCTTTCCTTAGAGTGTCCAGCGAAGCCACACTCCCCCTCTCGCCCTGGGCCAGCGGCGCTCCTCTGCTATAGTAAAAGTCTCCAGCACCACCCAGATCTCCATCTAAAGCACCTTCATAACTCCTGCAGAGGAAGAAAAAGGTGTGAGAGATGAACCTGAAGAAAACCTCTCTGTGCTGCTTCAGACTAAAAAGACTTCTAACATACTCACCCAGTCCTGCGTGGCAGGGGGCCGTGTGCATAGCCATGGTTGCGGGGCACAGTGCCATAGTGCATTGGATGTCCCATGCCGTAGTCCGGCTCATCGTAGCCGATGCTGCGCTGATCATCTTCCAGACCGTATGGATCTGGGATAAAGCGAGGAATGGAGGATAGCTCCATTGCACTTCCCATCCGCCCAACCTGTGAGCAGACAGGGATGGGATAATGTAAAACAGCTGCAGCATCTCAGTGTTTTTTTTTCAACTTTGACATACAGAAGCTAGCTAGCTAGAAAAGCATCAGAGTTCATGTAACAGGTGGAACCTGCCAGTGAGATTCTGTTTAAACATGCCCCAAGGCAAACGATGCATTCATTGTTGAACATACTTGCGGTTGGGCAGCATATGGGTCTAACTGGCTCCTGCTGGGGGCTCTGTAGTTCGGATCCAGAGTTCTGTAACCATCTGGATGGACCGGTCTGATCAGGACAAAGAAAAGGAGGAGGGGTTAGAGTCAAAATAGATCTGTTTAACCATTTGAATACACTAAATACAAAATGTAAAGATTGCATCCATTAATTTCCTAAATATCCGACAGCCTTCCAGACTGAAGTAGAAGCAGCTCACCTGTACTGATCATCCATCCGGGCCCCCCTGCTGAGGCTTGCATATGCCTCAGACGGAGGTCCTCCCATGTATTCATCATAGCCCCCTGCTGGTCCGTAGTGGTAGTTGCGGGGCACAGTGTGGGTGGGATACTCCATGGGGACCGCCATTCCTTGGCCCTGCCTATACATCATGGGTGGGGTGTATCCCCCGACAACCGAACCGCCATCCACAGACAAAGTGTCTGACACAGATGGGATGACTGTGCGTGTAGTGGTGGTCTTCACTACCTTTTTCACCTAGAAAGGGGAAAGGTGAAGGAGCGTAAATTATTAATGATCGAATTACAAGAACAAACCAAAGCTTAGGGCTTGAGGTCTTTTTAAGACTGATGTCGATTAGTACAACCGATCCCGGATAGGTGCTTCAGACTTTTTGACGGGCCGATTCTTTAGGCCAATATTGCTTTTTCTTCTTCCACTGACACGATGGAAAAAAAGACCTAATGATAGCTGTTCCAAATGAAATTTTTTTGGTTTTACACTTGTGTAAACAAAATGACAAATCTGTTCAAGTCTTCTTTCTTTATTTTTTTTTGAGTTTTTTTTTTTTTAGTTTTTGCAGCACTAGTGCCTCATTTTTTCAACAGTAGGCTGACAGGAAAGGGGGTATGAAAGAGGAGGAGAGACATGCGGCAAAGGACAACAGGTCGGACTTGAACCCTGGTCGACCACATCGAGGACTAAGGCCTCCATACATGGGTGGTGTGCGCTAACCACTAAGCTGCCTGCACGCCCCATTATACAGGTTCTAATTTAAATAAAATGAAGGATAGCCACGGAGTGGCAATGCTTGCGTTCAACTTTGCCTTTATGCTATGGCTGCTGAACGCAGGTATGGACTGACATTAAGGAAAAGGCAAAAATCGGCGATAAATATCTGCAGGCCAATATATCAGTCTGCTTCTACTTAGAGTTGCACTAACTAGATAAGGGTTTTTCAACCATGGTCCTCAAGGTACACTGCCCTGCATGTTTAACATGTTTCCCTGCATGAGTACACCTGATTCAGATAATTGCAATTCAGCCAAACTTGTTAATCTGCTATCAATTGATATCAGGTGTCTGAAAGTTGGGGAACATTCCAGACATGCCGGGAAGTGTCCCTTTTAGACCAAGGCTGAAAAACACTTAACTAGATGAAGCTGCTACAGGCTGAGCATTACCTCTCTAAAAGCTTTACCAAGTGTTTTCCTCACCCTGCATTTAATGCCATTCTTCTCTCCATTTACTCTGACCAGTATCACCACCTCTGCTGATGAAAAGCATCCCCTTATCATGATGCTGCTGCCACCATGTTTCACCAGGGAGGTGGTGTGTGCAGTGCTGGTTTTCAACCACAAATTTTGTTTTGGAGATCGGGGGGGATCGCTGCAGCTCCTCTCAAGCTACTAATTCTCTCCATGTAATGCTTGTTAACTTGTACTGTTAGCCACAGTTTAGTAGATTTGCTTTCTCGCTTTTTTGATAATGAACAGTGCTCTGTGAGGCCAAAGCCTGGGAAATTGTTCTATAACCTTATCCAATTTTAAAATTCCCCACAGTGTTCTCCCTGAGCTGCCAGCTGTGCTCCATGGTTAATTGACATGCAGGTAAAATTAGTCACTAATTAGGGGACTTCTGAAAGAAGGTGATTGTTAAAGTTTGAACCAAGTCATTTCAGAAAAAAATTAACATGGACTCAGAGCACAACAAACGGTTTTGAATGGGTCTGTAACAATTTTTTTCTTTCCTCGCTAATAGTTATCACATAGCTGGTGTTAATCTATCAAAAATCATCAGAAACTTTCAATATAGCTGTTTGGCAATATGAGAAAACTGGAAAGGAATGGATGCTTTTACAAGACGGTGTACAGCCACCATGAAAGATTTAGCTTAAAGTCAGATCTCTTTGCTTTTCTTAGTGGAATACTAAACCTCAAAATCATTTCAACGTTATATAAAAGCCTGTAGAAATATAGCTGCACCTGAAAAAAAACTGAATGATATACAGGTAGATCTAAATAAATTTAAAAAAGCAATTAGAGAAGGCATTTTTAAAATAACCTTTAATGTATCAAACAAACTTAGCATTTAGTCATATTTTTGTATTAATATTTTCCTTTTCATCTGATTTCCTATTCCAGTCTTAAAATGTGTCATTTTCATCAGGACAATGGTAACAGAAAAATGGGCTTCAAACTACCAGGCTGTCTGTTTAATCTACGCCATTTTTTTCTATAAGGGGTTGTTCACATTAGGCTTGTCCGATCCACGGATCGGATCGGGACGCCGATATTGGCAAAAAAATGCGTATCGGCAAAGCATGTAAAATGCCGATCCAGTTTTTTTTTTATTTTCCAGTTTCGCTGATTGAAACGATCCATTTCAATATTTTGCGCCAGTGTTTCCCTGATTTGCATTTTTATTAAAACTTACAGTAATACTTGCACCTTTAACTGTTTACGGTTTTACTGTTCACTGTGCAATTTCAGATTGCTATTCATAATTTTGTCCAGTTTGTGTTTATCTCTTAATAAACAGGTAAGTTTGTTGTTACCAAGCATTGTGTTTTATTCAATCTCACCTAATTTAGCTGGCTAGATGTTATCAAGAGTACTAAAACCCTTTTCAACATGAGTCTTACAACTAAGGCTAAATACTTTAACTTAAACTTAAATACATGCTCGGATAGGCTGGTATCGGCCAGTATCGGTATCGGATCGGAAGTGCAAAAACCTGGATCGGGACATCTCTAGTTCACATTGTTCAACACTTTATAAAACTGCTCTTTTACCATCACTGATCTGATTCAACCAACAAATCACGGCTGTTCCGTCTTCTCCTTACTGTGGTTTCTGTGCGCCTTGTGGTCCCATCATCCCCCGTCTCCACGGAGATCACCGGGGGCAACTCCTGAGGTTCCTCCACTGTGAACGTCTCCTGCATCATTTGACCAGGGTCCATCCTGAACTGCATGCACATGTGCACAAAGTTTGACATTAAAGTTACATTTAGTCCTTATGTTTCAAGCTATAGGAGAACAAAGGGAAGATATGATCTTGTTTTTAATATACCAGCTTATTTTATTGCCTGAAGATCAAAAATGAAGCCTTTTATTAATGAGGGTTAGAGCAATACATGCAGTTTCGAACAGATAATTATTTTCTCCACTGTTTGGTTAGTTAAGAACCAGAGAGAATATCTAAATTCTGCAGAACGTACTTATATTTTCTGTAAGTCATCACTCTCTGACAATGAAGTCATTAATCAACAAAAAAGAATCAGGCAGAGATTCTTACATGATGCGTCCCGTTAATGTAACCCTCGTTCAGCGTCAGCCTTTCTAGGTCTGCATCACAAGGAATGCGGCCGTTCTGTTAAAACAAAAAGGTACATCAGCAAATGAAACAGCTGAATTAGGCAAACACGGCTTCATGCTGGTAGCTACTGAGCAGCTAGCCTTTCTTATCCAGAAAAACAAGGAAGATTTGAAAGTGAAAGAAGTGACTACATTTGGACGTCAGCCACAGTAGCTCAGTGAAGCTGAATATAATTCAAACATAGCTGCTGCTTAAAGTAAATACAGTTGTGAGACGTACTTCCTCATCTCCTGCATTACACTGATGCCATTACCAGAAGAACCTAAACAAACACTATGTTTGAAAACACATGAAAGTCAAGATAAAATAGTTACGGTTTCTACAGTCAAGAAGGTACAAAATCTTGAGCCCAAAGATAGAATTTAGTTACTTTACAACCACAAAGGGATCTTTAATGGGATTTTCAAGGTCAAAGCAAAATAAAGCTGTATGTGTGGTTTAACAAAGAAAATTAGAAACTGACCGTTATCCATTTTTTTTAGCCATCATGGGTAATGAACTGCCTTTATAGGCAGTTACAGCTGACACACTGACCAGCTTTGGATGTTTAAATATCAAATGCATTTTTGAATTGAATTGGTAACAGGTCTGGGCTTTAACTAGGCCACTCTAACAAATGAATAAACTTATACCTAAACTCTTCCCTTGGAGCCCTGCTGTCTGTTTGCTGCTGCTGTTTTTCTTTGAATATAAAACTTTGCCCCGATCCAAAGTTTTATTGACCCTCTATCGAGTTTACGCTACATAAAATGGCAATAAAAACACTGAAGACTGTAGTTGAAAGGAGAAGGAAAATGAAAGAGATATGCTTTTGCAGTACACTGATCATCCAAAGTATATGAATAAATATGCGACAACGAACAGATGATAAATGGAGAATTGGTTAGTAATGAAACACAGATCATGAACAATGTGCTTATAACCATTTAAAAACGAGATTCTTAATCAGATAAAGTGAGAAACAGGACAGAAATAAGCCGCTGTTGGCTGAAAACAATCACGAGCTATCGTCAGATTACCAGCACACACACACACACAATTCAGTTCAGATTAGGCCAGACGGGTAGAAGAGAAAAAGGTGGGCAGATGCAGACACGTGGATTCATGTCAGTATAGACTGATATTGTGTTGCGTTGCCTTTGGAGAGTAGCAGAGGCATGCTGAAGCCTTCAGGCAATGTAAACACAGAGCAAAGATGGGGGCAACACAACCTTTCTGACCTGCACACTCTCACTGTTTAGCATTCTGGGTTAAAGACGGCACATAGTGACTAAATTACCTGAAACTGATTCATCTTCCAATAAAGGCGCGCCTACAGTAAGGTTAAGGTAAATAGATGATTGCTTAAAAGGTTCCCTGAGGGTGAAGAAGTGTGTCAATCTGTTCCTCTACACCAATAGCTTCAATAAGAAAGTGAAAGAATAAGGAGCGTCTACATGGCGGCCGTACTTGGAACCAAATAGCCGACTCACCAAGTGACTGATAAGAAAAACTGTGACATACTTCAGACGGGATTTTCTGTTGGCTGTTACCTAATCAAGGGTAACTCTCCCTTCTCCAAACCTATTCCAGTAAGGAAGATAACATGTAAGGGAAACAAACGTAAACCAGTACTGTTAACAAACCTAACTTAAAGTGAGACAAAGCTCTGCATGCATGGACATGTCAGGACAGGGTGACTCCTGACAGCTGGAGGCGGCAGCCATGAGAAGAAGCTTGTTGTTGAATGACATACAGATGGTAAGCAGCAACAACAGAGGTTAACATCACCTTATTAAGACAGACTTTATTAGACAGTGTTAACTAAATCAGCTGAAGACTTTGGAGTCATTTCTGCTTTTGCCCATCGTACGGTCTGCTGCCATCCAGCAAGTGAAGGTGATGATGATGATGATTATTGCTTCGGATCAAAAGGGAAGAATCCGAGGATCGTTTGGATGGAAAATGAGAATGAGGGTAGTGCTGGTAGTAGGGGCGGTGGTTGGGGCGGCATTACCTGCATGTTGGGGAGGGGGCGGGGCAAGGTGCCGGCACACGACCTCCGCTCCTCCTCCAGAGCTCGACTCAGCATCTCAAACTGCCTCTCCTGCTCCCGGACGGAGGCCAGCAGGGAGGCTGTACTCGCACACTGCTCCATTCACACACTGAGAGCAGAGCACAGGACAGGACAGGACAAGACCGTCACCACAGGGCAGAGAGACAGATTAATCCAACACCAGGGTTTAATCAGAGAACAGACAGAAAATCACCAAAGCAGAGACACGGATTAAAGGAGCAGAGCTCTGACGCAGCCTGCAACAGGGGATCTCAACAGTAGAGAGGTGATAATCAAGTTTACACTGAGCAATTAGAAAGCAGCAGGAAAATAAAGCAGAGAAATAAAAAATTAAAATGTTTTTTTTTGTTTGTTTTTTTTTTATAAAATGGCAAACAGAGATCTCTAACAGAATGAACCTAAAACAATTCAAGGCTGGTTCAGGATCAGCAAAGGATTCATGGAAGAAAGTTTCCTGTCACATTACATCCTCTCTTCACCTACTGCTTAGCAGGCTTAAAATTAGAAGGTGAGAAGAAGGAGAGGAGGGAAAAGCATCACTTTTCAGCAGCAGCATGTGGAGCTTGTTAGCACTTTCACCTTAAAATAGCAAGGATGCCAAAAGGAGAAAAAATGTGAGAGCAGCCAGACGGGATGTGAGTTTTTTAACTTTTTAAATAAGAATCAGTATTACAGTGACAAGAAAACTAAACATAAACTTAAAAAAACAACATGTTGAAATTGTTTTACCATGAGTAAACTCTAGATCAGTGGTTTAAAGTTACTGGAATCTATCAATGATGGTGAAGATGTACTCATCTTTTCTCCAAAAGCTCATTGTACACTAGGGGTGTGCAAAATAATCGTGATGATGATGCATCGTGATTCTAATTTTCGTGATCTACTGCATCGATTCTTGATGCCAAGAATCGATTATTAATTTTAAAAAATGAATAAATAAAATTGCATGAATGGTTGGCGAACATCAGCCAAAAACAAGTGCAATACCACTTCCAGTCCAGTAGATGTCGCTGCAAATGTGTTGACTAGGGGTGTAAATAATAATCGTTTTGTATCGATGCATCGATCCAAAAGCAGACGATCCGATGCATCGACACGTCCGCAAGATAATCGATTCATGTTTTTTTTTTTTTCTCCGGTCTATTTTTATCCATTTGCTCCTGGGCGTAATTCTCCCTCCCGTGCTGCGGTGGCGCTAAACCTATTTTGCCCTCCTACCTCGCTTCCTGGTTATACTCTTACAGCAGTTTGTTGCAGCAAGCTTCACACAGATATTTTTAAATTATGCTCAGTATTGAAGCGTGGTCTGGGCTACACGCTGTGGGTCTAGATACGGCCGAGGCGATGAGGAAGTGGGGGCGAGTTTAGTCCGACGACGGAGGGACAATGGGGCAAAAAGAGCGGAGATTCAGCTGGAAAAAGGGTCCCAGCGTTCTCGCGCACCTCGCTCATCTAGCGGGTCAAACTTCACGAGTTGTTTTCCGCAATTTCGGTCATAAAAACAAAACAAGCTGGCCTCCTGTCTGGTGCACTGTTTGCAATCAGCTACAATCTGGGAGAGGAGCAGCGGAGCGTCTCTCAAGGGGGCGGTGACGTCGACACTGGAGCCTTCTTCTTCTTCTTTTTTTTAATGGCGGTTGGCAAACAACTTATAGGTGCATTACAGCCACCTTCCAGAATGGAGTATGGACCAGACAAACTATTATATTCTCCCTAAAATACCCATTCTTCTTAGAAAATTAAAAATACTACCAAAAACTACATCCCCAGATTACCTTTGAAACAATTTCCTTATATCTAGTTTATTTTTATTCCTGTCTAACTCTCTACGCAACATCTCTCTTTCCTGAGTATATTTATTACATTCTAAAAAAATATGTTGGACAGTTTCTCTAGAGCCAATGTATTGCATTGAACTCATTACACTGATATTGTGCAGTATTTTTGCAGTATTTTTTGATGCAACTTTTCTACTTCCGTTATTTGCTGTTGTTTCTAAAGAAAATGCATAATGATATTACAGCTTTCATTGATTTATTTCAAACTTGAAACTTTGTTTAGCCTGTAAGGTGTAAAAAAAAAAAAAAATTATAAAAAAAAATAACAACCGATTAATCGAATCGAATCGAATCGTGGTGTATTCTTGAGTATCGAAAATAATCGAATCGTTGGGTCAGGAAATCGATACTGAATCGAATCGCCATGATGGGTGTGATTTACACCCCTAGTGTTGACGCACGCTGCCTTGTGTCACAAGCATTTCCGGCCGTGGGATACTGTGCCGAGTCATTCAAAAACAAAACATGGAGGAGAAAATATTGCAATGCATCGCAATAATTCAAGTATCGTGATGCATCGTGATAGAATCGCATCGTGGCCTGTGAATCGTGATTCGAATCGAATTGTGACTTCTTTGGCAATACCCACCCCTATTGTACACCCACAGAGGATTGCCTTCATAACTGTGAAAAATATATACGTGTTTTAAGTGTCCAACCAGCTGGTTAATCCTGAATGGCTGGTGCATCTCTAGATTTAAACTTTAATCTGTGTCAAAACAGCCAAACCCACAGAAAGAGAAAGTTTTCTGAGCCTCTTAAAGCAAAACAAAGAATTTAATAAGTTGAGTTTGGTGTGGAAAATTAAGCTGCATCCAGTCAACAAATACAGAGAGATATTACTTTTAGTGTTTTGAATGACTGCAAGAAAAAAAAAAAATCTCCAATACTCTGCAACCATAACTGTGGTTAAAAATGAGCCTCTCAGGATCCAGATATTACTGAATGAAGCTGATCTTTCAGACTGTCCTCTAAAGGTTGGGAGATTTTGTCAGCTTCTTTGTCTCTGCTCCCCAACCCTTTTTTGGACTTCCTGACACACAATATTTTAAAACTAAATGAGACATGATACAGCGTTTTACAGCAACCCACTGAGCTACATTACTGTACGAGTAATAGGGGCAATCAATCATGCCATATGCACTCAGTTTACCATGTAGCCACAAAGAAAATATTTGGAAAAAAAAAAAAAAAGACATGGTTGCTTAGGAAAAAAGCAAAATAAGTAGTTTTCTTCTATTAAAGAAATGTGGACTTAAAAAAAAAAAAGAAAAACAGAAGACGCACCCCAGATGGAATAAACCTAAATTAGAGGCCAGTCCGGCCCAGAGCAGGAACACCGTCACCCTCAGAAGGGAGGCCAGCGTAGGAGGCCAGAGGAATCTGAAAGAGCATTACTTCAGCACAGACTAATAAAAGGATGACATGAGCATGGCTCATCTCCAAAAGAGGGCAAAAATCATTTTCTGATTCAAAGTTCACTGACTCATGGTTCTAAAACCTCCTCTGGCCGCGTATAGGAAACCGTCCAAAGGAACAAAGACTCCAGTATCGGTGAGGTGGATGTACGCCAGTGTGAGTGTGTGTTCCTATCTGAACATGTGTATGTGGGTCAGGGACACTAAATAAAATGGCAAGTGTGTATACATGTTCCTAACATTTATCTTATATTCAAATACTCCCAACAGGGGAGCGGCAGCTTCTGAAGATGTCAGAGGAGAACAACCTCCTTCCATTTATAAATAGTAAATAACAAAAGAAAACAAAAACAAAAGGATATTTGTGATCGAAGGCGAATTGGAGCTGCAAGAAAAACACTCTTGTAGCAGCATTGTCATACATTCCAGAGCACGATTTAGCGTGTTATATCCTGTCTCAGCTGTTTGGAGCCGTCCCACAAAAGGAGTCCATGGCTCCTGCCTTACGCTGCTCTCATGTCTCTGAATTCTTCTCCTAAACATAAAACCTGGATACAGGAACCATGTGCTGTCTCACTGGTGGAACGTGTTAAGATAAGTTAGCTTAAATTTATCTCCAAAATAAGACAAAGGTGCTTCTGTTGAAAAGGTTGATGGTAGCAGCTGTCAGGTGTCGCCTTTAAGATCAAATAAGCCTTTTAGAAATGTGACTCCTTTCGGCATCAGAGTTGAAAAAAAAAAAACTAAGAAATCTGCTATTTTTAAAGTATCTTTTAAAGCATTCAGGGGTGTTTTATTTGTTATTCTGGGTCACTGTTAGTTGCAGTAAAAAAAATAAAAATAAAAAAGAAAAATGTATTATGATCAATACCTATGTTTGCTTTCCGGTGATAGCAACCAGAGATTACTGTTGAAGTTCTGCCCCAACAAAACCAGGCTGGATTCAGCAGATGATGGGAAGATTATCATTCATCCCGCCAAATGCTGTCAGTGTTTTCACATTTCTCAAATGACTATTTTAACTATTAGTAAGCACATATTTGCCTATCATCATTGTGCTAAAATGTATCATTGGACAAAGAAATGAAAGGTTTTCAGTTTGTTTCATGTGGTTTATAAATACTCCTGAGAAATAATTACAATATATATAGATTGTTTTTTTTTTTTTTTTGTTAAATAGCACCAATTCATAACACATGTGATCTCAAGGTACATAATCGCCTTTCTCTGTCTATTTCCATCCGCTATCTAAATAAAGGCCACTAGTGTCAAACTAAGAAAAGACCAACTTTGGAAAAATGTGTTGCCAAAAAAAAACAAAAGGTTTGGAAATTTTGTGATCAATACTGAATCTGTCTTAAATGGGAGAACAGTGTCTCACCATGTGGGTAGGCTACAACCATGACTACTTGGTCTGACTTATTATAAACAAATGTCATGCTCTCATGCCTGTACTGCTCTGAGTGCAAAACAACAATAGGTATAATAGTTTAAAAGAGTATGAAGGTCATTATTTATTTATTTGTTTTATTTGTTAAATGGTGCTTTAAACAGATTTAATTAATCAGCACATTTTCGACCCTAAGCAAACAATTTATTTAAACCAAAGTAATCGGTACATGTTATTCACTAACTTTAATTGTGTGTCAACACTAAGATCCTGGGTTAACTCCATCCAAAAATGCTACGCCAATCAGATGCAGACCCAAACCTGGTGAATACGGACACTGCATCTGAAAAACTGTTTCCTGGTCCTTCCTTTCTAAACTAGAGTACTCCACTACCAAACTCTGACAGTCTTGTAGAAAGGCCCATGTAGCTGTAAAAGCTGTAAATGACGTCTGCCACATAAAGCCTTGGAATCAGCCATTGTACTGCTGTGAAGCCATTAGCTGATGCATTATAGCTGCTAATGGAGGAGCACAGCAATCACACAGAGCCATTAACTTCTAAAAGAAGCAATACACCACATCAAAGATGAAAATACAGCCCCCCCATTTGTTGCTTAGAAGACCATAGTTATGTCTTTTGTGCTCTCCTCAATCATCCTCTGCCATCTCCTCTATTTCAATCATTTAGACATTGGTGGCTGTGGCAGCCTGTTCCAGTCTGCAGAACCCCAGGCTAAAACCACAGCTGAAATGCCGCTGTGGCTTGGACACTGCTGACTCAACTTCATCTGAATGGTCGCTCGGAGATGCAGAATACACCCTGTGTGTTTTGTGCCATAACCTTGGCCAAAATCCAGCCGGTCCCACCTATGCTGTCCTGACAAGAAACCACAAGGGGCCCACAGCCCCCTGCAATGTTGAGACCAAAAAAAAAAGTGCATGTTTTAAACCCCAGGAACTCACATCTAGTGTTTCAGGAGCCTTTGCAAGGCCAGCTGTCCTTTAAAGACAACACAAGCCCTGTTATCACAGTTGGGAAGGAAATGAGCAGCCTTGTCTGCATGTGAAATGCAACTATAAAAAAAAAAAAAAAAGAGAGAGACAAGGGAAAACACATTCAAATACAAGGTCAACTGGAAAGATAACCTCATTATATATTTTTGTTGGTGTTCCAAATGCTTTTTATTAAAAGATGATAGCTTTTAAATGAAATTATTTATTATCCAATCCCAGTTAAGTGTTTTTTTTTTAAGTTGGTGCCTCACTGAATTAAAATAGAATAAAGCAATTGCTAAACATTCAAAATACTCATGGGGCAAAATATAAAATTCTGAGCATAATGATAGTTAATTTCAAACTGGAGTTAAAGTACAGGTATTAGATTTAACGCCTAGACCTGTTGCGTATTAAACACTCGAGAAAATCATAAAGAGCTGTGTGTATCATTTACTGTAAACCCGCAAGAGACATAAATGGAAAAAAAATATTAATACCAATTTGTCTTTCTACAATGAAAACAAAACATTTGACGGTACGTCTGCGCCGATCATCTCTGTCGTGAAAACAACTTTTCCCCACTGTTTGCTCCATTAAAGTACAAATAAATATTACATTTATTTTTCTAAATAATAGTTAATATTTGCTGAGTAACAATTCACGGCACGATTGTGCTTCTTAAATGTGTCGGAGCAAATTCGCTTTGAGAATGAGTTAACGTTTCTTCTATTGCGATATTTGAGTTAACTCTAGACTTTGTGTTGTGGTAATTCCAACATTTGTTACAGATCTGATTCCTCTGATCCAACCAGCAGATATTTCTGATTGATTAGCCACATCTGTGCTTTCAGATTTTACACTAGAAGGCTGGAGAGTCTCTGTCAGCAGCTTGGCTATGAACTCCTGAGAAAGAGAATATCTGCTCAGTTTACAAGACAAGCAGTCTTGTCTAGGAAATATATCTAGGAAACGAATGTCCAACACAAGACATCTCCTTGGTCCAAAACTCCTGAATCAAATAGCTTAACTACCATCCCTCCTGAATTCAAGTCCTCCACAGTCCTGCAAAGGACCCTCGAGGACTGGATGCCAACTTCCCTCATTTAGGATATTCTTTCCACCACTAGAAGTTATATCGTCTGGAATATTTTGGACTAGAAATACTGCAAACCAACGAGCAATGTTTACAAAGCCATATACGGCTGGGCAGATGCTCTGTAGTCTAAAATAATCTCTGTTAAGAGGTAGTGTTAGACAATAATAATTATACATTTAAAAGGCACCACACATGGAGTGGGTTAGAGCAGTGCGCTTGTGCTCTGAGAAAGTTTCAAGTATCCGGTTTGAATCCCACTGTCTCTACTCTGGGTCCCTGAGCCTGACCCTTAACCACCGATTGCTCCCCGGGCGTCGCACAATGGCAGCCCACTGCTCCCGAAGGGGATGGGTTAAATGCAGAGGCAAATGTCTCCAATGTGAGATCAATAAAGTTCAATCATTTTTTTTTTATAGTGGGTATTTCTTGGATTTAATACAACAATATTTATGCATATTTGCAAGGATGGAATTTCTCCTTTTAACTCAACTCTTTCTAGCCTTATACTTATTTTAATTTTGGGATAGACATGTTTACATTCATAAATATATTCCTCTGTAGAGAGGAGTTTATAACAGAAAAAAAATGTATACATTAGCATTATTGATGAAGTAAACAGAGCTCGCACTGAAATTGCAAGTTTAAAAAATGTGGATCTGTCCATCCGTGCTCATTACAGGTAACATCAGCGCTAACAGAGATGAAATCAGGTGTCTATCACTCCTGGTTCTGTATCTCTTTCTACTTCTCATCTGTGCTCTTTCCTTTTGGAGCATCTCTTATGCTCTGCTTCTGTTTCAAATCAACCAGTTTCTAGCAACAACTTTCCAAGTAAATCCCACTTATAACCAGTCAATGTCGGGCCTGTTTGCAGAGTCCCAATCGCTGATGGCTGTTCGCCAAGTCTGTCTATTAACGTCGTCTGCATTTCTTAAAGGTGCTGAGTAGTGTAAACACACTGGGGATGTTTCAAGCAGGCATCGCCTAATAACAGCAGCATAATACACAGCAAACTCCTCATTCATTTAGAATAACATGTAAAAATCCTATTTAGTAGAAGATCGTTTAATTTCTTAAAACACTGCTTCAGTTTCAGGATTATTTAGCAGCAAAAAAAAAAATAAAAAAATTGTAGATAACCTACTAAAAACCGGCTCTACAACATTCTACATTCAGAGTACTATACTACACAGTCCTGTCAGTCAGAGCTTGTTTTTTATTCTCTGCATTGAGGTTGCTTAAATCCCAAGTATTAAGATGTTTCATTATTTGGCACAAACATGCCAAGCCTGTCCTCGGTCATGCCAGCTGCTGTAAAAACATGACAGAACATACAAACTTTTTCTTTCCCATATTCATCTGTGGTTTGGAATCAAAAAAGTGAAAACAGAAACTTAAACTAGATTAGTGACTTCATCTCAACGGGGAAGATAATTGATTAGACACTTAGAGGAAGAAGCTAATGGAATTACAGAATATGTGATAAATTATCATCCTGGACTACAAAAGATGTCATCCATCTGCTGGATCCATATACCAGCCTACATCCTTCCCTCCCAACAGAGCACTATCTAAACCAGATTCAAAAGAAAACATCCGCTGTAGAGTATGCAATCTGAGGTAAAATCTACTCACTTCACTACAGACATGTGGACCTCAGAGGTCTACCCTGGTTAAAGTGCTCACTGGGCACTTACAGCTGTGCAGCCTGAGGATTTAATGCTGCAGAGCATTTCAGCCAGCAAACAGGAGGAAATAGCTGGTGGGAACTCTAAGCTTCTCCATGTTATTTCACATGATGGATTTAAAAGGGAATCCAAGCATTGATTGTTTCCATCAAACAGTCCACTTGGTCATTAGGAAATTATTTTTAGAGAAGCTATTAAAACTAAAGCGAAGGCAGCTTTTCATCATAATCAGTGGTTTATGATAACTGATTTGAAAAACTATTGAGTGGAATAAGTTTAGAGTGAGTGGTGGTTTAGGCCTATAACATTTTTCTGGACAGTGTATAGTTCCAGTAATTATAAAGATAAATAATATTTTTCAATTGATAATGAGATAATAATGCAAGTATACCCTCTCAAAAAACAATCTTTAACTTCTAAAGAACATTCAGCACTGAAACTGTAATATATTTTGATTATCTAAAATAAACCAAAGAAACAACAAAATAAAGAGAGATAATTACCTCTCACCCAACAATAAAATACAAATAAATACAAATAACCACACCAGGGGTGTGAATTGGAAAGAAATTAGTGACCCAATAAATGTGTCACGATACGATTTATCCAGATACATTAACAAGCACCACATATTGTGATTTTCTTAATAACATAGCTACGGAAAACTTCTAAAGATCTTGTTCTTGCTCTGCTGCTGCTGAATCATCACTCCTGGGCGGTGCGCTGCTAACTAGTTGGAGGTTCATCAGCTGTATAAAAGCATGATGATGAAGTATTGTTTGCCTTTAAATACGTTTTACATTTAGGATCCATCCTGCCACATTAAGAATTAATACCAGCATTGTGTAATGAAATATTTTTATATAGGTATTTTGAATCAATAAAAATATAATCTACAAATATTGCGATATTTGACAAAATCAATTATTACTCACTGCCCTAGACCTCCCATGCATGACCCAAACAATAATTATGAGGATTCATTAAACAGAGTTGCCCCTTAAGCAAATTGTTATTAAATTTAGTCAGAGAAAAGAAGCAAAACTAGGGGTGCCCTGATACAATCTTTCCATTTTATTATTGCTTGATACCTATAATGACCAGTATGATATCTGTACAAATCAAAAATACGAAATATTACTTATTTTTTTTAGTGCGAGTGAAAAGGGTTGATAAGTGATATTACTTAAACAGAGAACAATAGATATGAAAAGGAACTGACCCGTATATTGTAACTAGTGGGTTAAATAAACATTTATTAGTAGCAGAGTCTTTCTATCAGCTTGTCTATATTGAAGGCCAATATATTCAAATATATGAAATATATATATATATATATATATATATATATATATATATATATATATATATATATTAGGGGGGAACGGTTCACAAAACCCACGGTTCAGTTCGGTTCACGGTTTCGTGGTCATGGTTTTCGGTTTGGTTCAGTATATGTTTATTGTTACACCGAAAAATAAAAAAATTTATTAAAATTCTAAAAATGAATGAAAATTTTTTTATGAAATTAATGAAAAAAAAACCCCAAAAATTAATGAATTGTAATTATTTTTTTTTAATGATTCACGGAAACCATGGATCATTTCTGCATGTTTTGCTGCTTTGAATTCATCTCGCGCATGCCCTCTACGATCTCCAAGGAACTCAGAGCGGACGGGAGCCACAGCGGAGGCTGTAAGCTTTGCTTTGTGCAGGCGGTCTGGAGCGCAGCGGGGCCGAGCGCTGATGGAGTATGTGGGATTTCGGGGTTAGCATGACATGTTGGTCATGTTGCTGTTAGCATAAACAAAACGTGTTGCACAATGCTTGCACACTGTTGCACTTTTATCCACAACTTTCTTTCCGCTGTCATCGTATGTCACTCTAAATGCAAAGTGGTCCCATACAGCAGACCTATAAAGTGCTGCTGGCGCGTCTTCCAACTCCTGTTCTTTCCCACTCACCACACCCACATAATTCTCCACAACAACGGATTTTTTTCTGCTACACCTGGCTACGCTGCTTCGCTTCTTCTTCTTCTTGTTTACTACTGGTGGTTGGCTTTGGTCGCAGTACCGCCACCTTCTGCTCAGGAGTGTAAACGCTTCGCCTATGAGAAAATAGAGCAGCGCATGAACCAAACGCAACACACGCGAACCGAACCGAGACAGTCGAACCAAACGGTTCGGAAGGTTTTCATAAACCATTCCATCCCTAATATATATATATTTGATATATCAGTATCAAATTGGGACATCCCTAGGCAACGCTGACAGTTTTATAAAAAAAACAACAACAAAAAAAACAAAAGGGCTAACTAATGAGAAAAGTAATCCATTTTACCAACAGCAGATTTAAAGGAACATATGAGAGGTTTGTATCCCCAAGCAAGGCGTATTGGGGAGCAAATGTTTGTTTGAACAAGATTCTGGCCTTTAATATGATATTTGAACTGTTGTTTGTCTAATTTTAATCACTGAATTTGAGGGTTGAGCTTGAAGTGAAGCTACATAAAGAGATTGTATAATATACAACTAAAGCAATAAAGTGTCGATGGGGAAATAATTTGGTCATCTTTATTAAATGTTTATGCTGGAAACACTACCTCATAAAACAGAAGAAGTCTGAATGCAAACATGCTAATCCTTGTAAACATTAAGCCTTGTTAAGAGCTTAAATGTAAAAATATTATGTTTTTAAATACATCTGGATCTATGAAAAAGTGACCCCATCCAGGAGAGAAATCTCAGCTGTGCTGCTGCCATTAACACCTTTGTTTATAGATGTTGGAGCTAGGCCTGTTTCTCGGAGTTGTCCTGTTTCTCTGACTGTGACTAACTGGATTTACTCTCTTTCATCCTCTGACATGGCAGCTGGCTCGGAGCTCATCTGCCTGGCTGTGTGTTTCATGAACAGGGCCGCCTTTGGGACTGGTTGAAAGTTGCCTTTTTTCCCCCTCTGCTTCTTTTTCTGTCGGCTTCTGTCTCCTTGAGCCCCAGTTGGTCTCGGCAGATGGCCGCTAATACTGAGCCTGGTCCTGCAAGAGGTTTCTTCCTGTTAAAAGAGAGTTTTCCTCTCTACTGTCGCTACAAGCATGCTTTTTGTGAGGGATTGCATTTGAGTCAATGAGTCGATGCAATCAACTGGTTTTCCTTAGACTGAAAACTTTTAACCAAACTGACTGTATGATCTTGTTGAATTGTCTCTATAAAGTGCCTTAAGATGATGTTTGAATTGGTGCTATATAAATTAAATGAACTGAATGTGACAGCGGAGATAATTAAAAAAATAGGTGTGATTAGATTAATACAATCAAACATTCATAGATCTCCATTAAGTCTTGTTAGTTTAACTCTATTCTTTCAGACTTTTTATATCTAAATGATAAACTATCTTCTCGGTCATACCTGGCAAAATAACACCTGCACAGTTCCTACATAAAACAACGTGTTTACATAACATTTAGATGATGCTTATTTTCATTAACTGTAATCTGATTTCTCAATAAGTCTAAAGAGAATTATCTAATAAACCAGTTAGATCTTTGATTTACTGCCATTTATAGTTAAGGGGCAATTATAGCTCAGGGAAATGCAAAGAGAAACTCCTCTTCTGTGTCCATCTTTAAAACAAATTAGCTAACCACAACAGCAGAGCATCAATAATTCAATATCTCAACAGAAGTCATTCTACAGATCACTGATGAGATTATACAACTGTGGTTGTTGAGAAGCTGGTTAATAACACAGGTTTTACTGGACTGTATTAAGCGGATGTGGAAAAGGAAAGGAAGTACAACAAACCAATCAATAGCAGCAGTTTTTACAACTAGTTTAAGGAGAACATGTTCTGAAGACATAGAATTACACCATCTTAAATAAAAATTAAAACACCAACAATTTCCTTAAATTGAACAATTTTTTAAAATCCTTCAATAATATATTTGCTACCCTTAATTACAAACAGAGAACCATCACTAATCAATAAGACTGTTTGCACAACAGCTGCCAAACACATCGGTCTACCTTTCCAGGAAATTAACCCGGGTGCCGGGGGGGGGGGCAGGTTTCACTCCACCGCCGCTTATCTGGTGATAACTTTAATTCCTCTGAGTATAGGATCACACACTTTACACACAGAGCCAACAGATACACTCAACATTCAAGTAAAAACAGGTCTAATGTGTGACGGGCGTCAGCGTACAAGAAGTGAGAGAACTGAGAAAGGAGAGACGGACAGAGAGAAGGAACAAATACAGAAGAAAAAAAAAAAACTCCAGTCTCAGTAAAGGTTTCAGAAGGAGGACACACCCATGGTGTTCCCTGCAAACCTTTCATTATAGACGCATAAATGATAGCTCTGCTTAAAGCAACCAACCGGCTAGCAAAACTTTGGTCTTACAGACGGGGCCACTCGGAAGGATTCCAAGCAACAAAAGAAACATCGAAATAAAAGAAGTCGTGTCCGTTTTCCTTTCGTTGGCCGCTCCTCGTTCCCATAGTTTCAAAAGAGGGGACATTTTTTAAGCTTGCCCAAACTTGTCCTCAATCTACTCCATCTATGTTCCAGCAGGTCAAAGCAACAATGACTATAGGGTGTACACAGAAATATGCATGGTATGCCTATGCTTCACTGATCAGCTGATTGTAGCAAGGGGAGAAAAATAAATAAATAAATACATGAAAAAAGGCAGAAGTTATCCAAATGCGGGAGAGGGCCTTGTAAAAGCATCTACACCACTTAAACCATGGATATTTTCCTTTTTACAGCCACTAAGTTGTTTTCGTTTGAATGGAAAGGGCAGCACATTATGGTGGAGAGGAAGGAAAACAAGGCTTTTTCCAATTTATTCGCATATTAAAAACCTATGAAGGCCTCACTGAAAACATGATCTGATCTGAAAACAAAATACTACATATGTAACATCTCATGGAGCATTGCTGAGCCCCCTCATCTAAATGTGGATTTGGCTACAGCACATCTGTAAACCTGCCAAAACATGGCTTCCAGCCTAAATGGACAGACGAGGCAAAAAGGAGTTTTAATCACAAAAGCAGATAAGCAGCCCATGGTAAAGGCTAATTTATGCCTCTAACGCTTAGCCTCCGCAACCGTCAAAACTGTCTCTGTGGGTGACCACGCACCCCGCGAAGAGGTTTTGCAACAGTCGTCGCGCACCTTAAAAAAAATCCGGACTACACCTCGGACAGTCGCAAACCCACGCAGACCTCAAGCGGAAGTG